>NC_091957.1:2286336-2578836 GCF_031021105.1 Erythrolamprus reginae
GCATAAAAGAGAGATATGCCTCTTTTTTTCCGAATTGAGGTAGGGGAAGGCTGAGCAAACAAGAGGTTTGAGCTAACTGGCATTTGGGTTCCTGCCTCTCCCTGAGCCACAGAGGGTGGGGGGGTGGGAATCGGAGATGACATTCTGTCTGTCAACAAATAAACTAAATAATTCAAGGCCCATTTGCCAGCCGTCAGCCACACAGGTTCCCAGCTGGTCCCTTGGGGGGAGGGGAGGGCAAAGAAGTCACCCGAGACTGGGCGCAAGCCAAGCCAGGTCTCTCAGCAAAGGAGGGAGAAGGGAGCGGAAGGGAGCGGGAGGGCGGCTTTTACTTATTTCGCATCGCGCATTCTGTTATTATTATTTTTTAAAAGATAAATAGCTCAAGGTGGCCAACACACCTGCCTCCTTCAAAAACCCTGTGAGGTAGGTTTGGCTGAGAGACAGGGACTGGTTCAAAATCACCCAGCTGGCTTTCATGCCTATGGGGGGACTAGAACTCACATCACCTGGTGGTTGGCAGAAGGACACCCAATTGGCTTTTGTGCTTATGGAAGGACTAGAACTCACTATCATCTAGCAGTTGGCAGAAGACCATCCAGTTGACTTTCATGCCTATGGAGGGACTAGAATTTACTATCACCTAGCGATTGAGTCAAAGGTAACCCAGCTGACTTTCATGCTTATGGAGGGACTAGAATTCATTATCACCTAGCGGTTAGAAGAAGATCATCCAGCTGGATTTCATATATAAGAAGGAACTAGAACTCACCATCACCTAACGATCAGCAGAAGGTCACCCAGCTGGATTTAATGTCTAAGGAGGACTAGAACTCACCCTCACCTAGCGGTTGGCAGGAGGTCACCCAACAGGTTTTCATGCTTATGGAAGGACTAGAATTCACCCTCACCTAGTGGTTAGAAGAAGATCATCCAGCTGGATTTCATATATAAGGAGGAACTAGAACTCACCATCACCTAACGATTGGCAGAAGGTCACCTGGTTGGTTTTCATGCTTATAAAAGGACTAGAACTCACTATCACCTAGCAGTTGGCAAGTCACCCGGCTGGATTTCATGTCTAAGGAGGGACTAGAACTCACCCTCACCTAGTGGTTGGCAGAAGGTCACCCAGCTGGATTTCATGCTTAGGGAAGAATTAGAACTCACCATCACCTAGCAATTGACAGAAGGTCGCCCAGCTGGTTTTCATACTTATTGAAGGACTAGGACTCACTATCGTCTAGCAGTTGGCAGAAGGTCATCCAGTTGACTTATGGAAGGACTAGAATTCATTATCACCTAGCAATTGACTCAAAAGTAGCTCAGTTTACTTTCGTGCTTATGGAAGGACTAGAACTCACTATCATCTAGCGATTGGAAGAAGATCATCCAGCTGGATTTCATGCCTAAGGAGGAACTAGAACTCACCATCACCTAGTGATTGGCAGAAGGTCACCCAGCTGGCTTTCAGGCTTATGGAAGGACTAGAATTCATTATCACCTAGCAATTGAGTGAAAGGTCACCCAGCTGACTTTCTTGTGTATGGAAGGACTAGAATTCCCTATCACCTAGCGATTGGAAGAAGATCATCCAGCTGGATTTCATGCCTATGGAGGGACTAGAACACACATCACCTAGCGATTGGCAGAAGGTCACCCAGCTAGTTTTCATGCTTACAGAAGGGCTAGAACTCACTATCACCTAGCGATTGACAGAAAGTCATGCTGGCTTTCATGCTTAAAGAGGGACTAGAATTCATTATCACCTAGCGGTTGGCAGAATGTCACCCAGCTGGTTTTCATGCTTAAGGAGGGATTCGAACTCATTATCACCGAGCGATTGACCCAAAGTCACTCAGATGGCTTTCCTGGAGAAGGCAATACTAGAACTCTCGCTTCTCTCCTGGTGCCTTTTAAGCACTGGAGCCCACCGGGTGTCTAACCCGGTTCTCTGCTTTTCTGCAGCCTTCCCTTTGCAAACCTTGTTTCCACAATGCCGGAGGCTGTGCAACCCCCACCCACCCCACCCCCCTGCGCCCCACGACCCCCACCCAAATCCCCAGCTCTTCCTTCTCCATCTCTCCTCGGAGTGTCTAGGGTTTTTTTTAGAGTGGGGTATTTTTAATTGCCCCCCCTCTTCCCCACTGACACCCCCATTGCGGGAGGGCTTTAATAGGAGGCTGACACGTTGCGAGGGGGGGGGAGTGGAGGTTAGGGGCCGGGAAAGGGGTTCCCTCCTTCCAAGATCGCCTCTTCGGCTTTGCGTCTTCCAGGTCGGGGAAGGCTGGTCGTTGCAAACCGGGCCACCTCCGCGCTCTTCACACCTCTGCCCCCCCCCGCCCTCCTGCCCCCCCCCCCCGCCAACGGACAGCCCCACACATTCAGGTGGCCCTCGCGGAAGGGGGACTAATCCAGGTGTTGCAAAAACCTTTGGAGCTCGGGCGCTTGCCTGCACCAACTCCGCGCCTTCTCCCGGTGGCTCAACGCCCTCCTGCTCTTTCCTTCCTTCCTTCCTTCCTTCCTTCCTTCCTTCCTTCCTTCCTTCCTTCCTTCCTTCCTTCCTTCCTTCCTTCCTTCCTCGTCCATTACCATCTTTCAATCCTTCCTTCCCAATCCTATCCCTTCCTTCCTTCCTTCCTTCCTTCCTTCCTTCCTTCCTTCCTTCCTTCCTTCCTTCCTTCCTTCAATCCCTCTGTCCTCCCCCCCCCCCAGAAAGCCGGACGATCCCTACCTGAGATTTCTCCTGGGGTCCGTCTTCCAGCTGCGCCGACCGCCCCACATTTTTCCAGCGTTCGTTGCCCATCTTTGGTTAGCCCAAAAAATTAAAAAAAAGAGAGGAAGGATTCGGCGAAAGAAGGCGACGCTCCAGGAAAGGGGGGTCTCCCACTGCCCGGCTCCGAGGGGTTTCCTTCTCCCCCCCCCCAAAAAAAACCCCCCAAATGACGAGAATCGGGGAGGCCAAGAGTTCCTCAACGGGGTTCTCTCCTCCAACCGGCGGGGGAAAGGCTGGGTCCGTTTAGCTCCGGAGGATGAAGGTCCTTTGGCGGCTCAGAGGCTCCTTTGCAAAGCCGGCTGCCCCCGTCTTCCTCGCTCGCCTGAAGATGGGGAGGGGGCAGCAGAGACGGAGAGGGTCGCGCGGCTTTTAAAAGAAACGCGGCCGGCTGGCACTCGCCGCCGCCACGTCCACGCCAGCCTGCTGCACCTGGGCGCGGGTGCTTCCTCCTCTCTCTGGGTTTGCGCGGCGCACGAAAACAAGGCACTCGCCAAGCTGGTTGGGTTGCGTTGCGTTGTGTTGGGTTGTGTTGGGTTGTGTTGGGTTGAGTTGTGTTGCGTTGGGTTGAGTTGAGTTGAGTTGGGTTGCGTTGGTTGGGTTGACGAGTCGCCCGTCACCTTTAGTGCGTGTTCGCGCGGACCAAGTTGAAGGTCCCAGCTTTGGCGTGTGAAGGCATCTGCTGCTGGGCTTGCTCTGGTTGACGCGGTTGGGTGAAGACAGCCCGGGCTGATGGACAGCCTGGAAGAGAAGGTTCTTCTCCGAGGCTTTTGGGGGAGAATGTGGCTGGGTTGCCCTGCTGGTGGGGAAGGAAACGAGAGGGATTTGGGCTGGGGAGGTGTGGAAGGAGCCTCCGCGGGGTGGGGGCTGTGCGTGGCTGTATTAAATGAACATTTTGCAGCCAACTACATAATGCTGAGAGAGAGAGAGAGAGAGGAGAAGAAGGAAGGAGGAGGAGGATGAGAAGGAGAAGGAGAGGAAGAAAGAAAAAGAAGAAGAAAGAAAAAGAAGAAGAAAGAAGAAGAAGAAGAAGAAGAAGAAGAAGAAGAAGAAGAAGAAGAAGAAGAAGAAGAAGAAGAAAGAGGAGGAGGAGGAGGAGGGTTCTTTATTGGCCAAGTGTGATTGGAGACACAAGGAATTTGTCTTTGGTGCAGATGCTCTCAGTGTACATAAAGAAAAAATAAAATATATTCATCCAGAATCATAAGATACAACACATTGATAGTCATAGGATACTATCACTAAGTATCTTAACATGTCTCCCCCAACTAGATATAGGGGGGAAGAGGGTGGGGAGATGTATTTCTGAAAGCAAATAAAAACATTTTTGTTCTTTTGGTGTAGCAGATGTTTCTTCTTCTTCCCCTTCTCCTCCTCCTCCTCCTCCTCTCCCCATAACTCTTAGCACTTTCCTTCCTTCCTTCCTTCCTTCCTTCCTTCCTCCCTTCCACTCTTCCTTCTTTCCTCCCTTCCTCCCTATCTTCCTCCCTCCCTTCTTTCCTTCCTCCCTCCCTCCCTTCTTTCCTTCCTTCCTTCCCCCCTTTCTTCCTTCTTTCCTTCCTTCCTCCCTATCTTCCTCCCTCCCTCCCTTCTTTCCTCCCTCCCTTCCCCTCCCTCCCTTCTTTTTTCCTTCCTCCCTCCCTTCCCTCTTCCCTTCCTTTTCCTCCCTCCCTTCTTTTCTCCCTCCCTCCCTTCCCTCCTCCCTTCCTTTTCCTCCTCCCCCTCTCCTCTTTTTAGTTCTTCCTCCATTCTCCACCTCCAATTCAATCCCAACTCAATTAAAACCTCAATTCAATAAACGTTGCCCTCTTCCTGTAGACCCCATAGGACAGGTTTTGTGGGTTGAGTAGAGCCCTCAAACCAAACATGCCAACCCCGGCATTTCAAACAACTAACATGGGATTCACCACAATAAGGATTCATTTACACTCTAGTTCCATCCAGACAATGTCCGCAAACCAGGTTAACAAAGCCTTGGTTTTGCATAGCTTGTAAATGCTCAATGGAGTAAACCACAGTTAGGTAAAAACTGATGGTCTCTTTCATCAACATTCAAGGCAAAGGCACCTCTGGGGTAGGGGCATGTCGTGTCCTTTTTAAAAAAATATATTTTAAAAAAATATATTTTAAATTGATTTTTAATATTTACAATTTAGTCCGTTTTAATACTGGTTAACATCCATATATTTACATTGACATTGATACATTATTCACTTTGTTTAGGTAACATAATAATCTGAGTCCTTTTGCTTGGTTCAATTCCATAGTTCAGTGTTTCCCAACCTTGGCAACTTATTTATTTATTTATTTATTGGATTTGTATGCCGCCCCTCTCCATGGACTCGGGGCGGCTAACAACAGTGACAAAAAACAGAATGTAAAAAATCCAATACTAAAACAGCTAAAACCCCTTGTTATAAAGCCAATCATACATGCAAACATACCATGCATAAATTGTAGAAGCCTAGGGGGAAAGAGGATCTCAATTCCCCCATGCCTGATGGCAGAGGTGGCTTTTGAGGAACTTATCAAAGGCAAGGAGGGTGGGGGCTATTCTAATCTCTGGGGGGATTTGGTTCCAGAGGGCCGGGGCCGCCACAGAGAAGGCTCTTCCCCTGGGTCCCGCCAGGTGACATTGCTTAGTTGACGGGACCCGGAGAAGGCCAATTCTGTGGGACCTAACTGGTCGCTGGGTTTCATGCAGCAGAAGGCGGTCCCTGAGGTAATCTGGTCCGGTGCCATGAAGGGCTTTATAGGTCATAACCAACACTTTGAATTGTGACCGGAAACTGATCGGCAACCAGTGCAGACTGCGGAGTGTTGGTGTGACATGGGCATATT
The DNA here is from genome assembly GCF_031021105.1 of Erythrolamprus reginae. NCBI lineage: Eukaryota > Metazoa > Chordata > Lepidosauria > Squamata > Dipsadidae > Erythrolamprus > Erythrolamprus reginae. The sequence goes on from NC_091957.1 coordinate 2,291,951, forward strand.
TAGGGAAGCCCATGACTGCTCTCGCAGTTGCATTCTGCACAATCTGAAGTTTCCGAACACTTTTCAAAGGTAGCCCCATGTAGAGAGCGTTACAGTAGTCGAGCCTCGAGGTGATGAGGGCATGAGTGACTGTGAGCAGCTGGCTGGGGAATTCTGGGAGTTGAAGTCCAGATATCTTCAAGTGGCCAAGGTTGGGAAACACTGCCATAGTTAAAAGGTCCATTTCTGCACATTCGTATATTTTCCCAATTATCTCCTTGTCGCTAGGAATCTGTGGGTTTTTCCATTTTTTTCACCTAAGCTATTCTTGCAGCTCTTATAATGTGTGATATCAAATACTTAACATTTTTAACATATGAATTTCTAATAATGCCTAGCAGAAAGAACTCTGGTGTAAATTCAATGGCTGCATTGGTTATTTCTTGTAGCCATGCCGTGTCCTTTTATGGCAGCTCATTTTAGGGCATCTCGCTCACCTTTGGCCCCCACCTTTCTTTCTTTCCCTCCCTCCTTTCTTCCCTCCCTCCCTTCCTTCCCTCTTCCCTTCCTTTTCCTCCTCCCCCTCTCCTCTTTTTAGTTCTTCCTCCTTTCTCCACTCATCTCTCACCTGTGGCTCCCAGTAGCTGTAGCATGCGCAGTGGCCACGCCATGGGCAACAGCTTTGACAGGCTGACCAGGAGAGGTTGAGAGTAGCCGATGGGTCATTGACCTTTGGCGAGATAGGGACTCGTCTATCCCGAGCATGTGAAGACAGATTCTGGTGGACCTAGTGGATGAAATTTACTAGAATAGGACATGCGTGTGTTGGCAAACCAGAAGTGCCAGAGAGATAGAGATATAGGGGTAGATGGGTAGATGGACGGATAGATAGACGGATGGATGGATGGATGAACAGACAGATAGGCGGATGGACAGAAAGAGGGGCAGATAAATAGATGGACAGGTATAGATGATGGACCGATACATATATATCTCTGGGACCGCACAAATCCCAGCAACCGGTTGGCCTTCTCCAGGTCCCATCGACGAAACAATGTCATCTGGCAGGACCCAGGGGAAGAGCCTTCTCTGTGGCTGCCCCGACCCTCTAGAATCAACTCCCCCCCGGAGATTAGGATTGCCCCCACCCTCCTTGCCTTTCGCAAACTTCTCAAAACCCACCTCTGTCACCAGGCAGGGGGAAATTGATTCCCCTGGGCTGTTTCCAGAAAAGGCGGGGAGAAGCCTCCGTGGGGCCTCTCTAGGGATCTCCTAGGAGGAAACAGGGCTGGAAAAGGCAGGGAGAAGACTCCGTGGGGCCTCTCTAGGAATCTCCTGGGAGGAAACAGGGCCTCCACCCTCCCTGTGGTTTCCCCAACCGCACGCATTATTTGCTTTTACATTGATTCCTATGGGGAACTTTGCTTCTTGTAACAAACTTTTCTGTTTAAGAACCTGGTCATGGAATGAATGAAGTTCCTAAGTAGAGGGACCACTGTATTTCGCTTCGAGCTGGTTTGGCTGCCCAAAAAGTTTCTTTTTTTCCTGGGTTTCCATCCTGGATTGCATTGGCGATAACTCATAACTTCTCTCTCTCTTTTTGATTCCCTACTTTGATGACGAGGCCTGGGGGCGCCTCTAAAACTGCGCCAAGCGTCTTGCTGAATCTGTCAGTTTGCATAAATCATGTCCATATGCAGATCGGCTCTGATTTTGCATAATTGATTCAGGTGGTTGAGGAGCTCCTTTGCATAATTTCTTTTGCTGATGTGGCTGTGGGGAAGATGAAGGGAGAGGGAACCTTCCCCCCCACCCCCCGCTTTAACTGCCGATATGGATTAATGCCCCGGGAACCCAGCACATCTCTCCTGCATTTTTTAAAGGGCCATAAGGACTAGAAACTTGATGTGCGCCTGAATTTTTAAAGGGGAGGTCCAGGGGAAACTGAGCATTGAAGCCAAAGGTTTCTTTTCCCCCATGTTGCTCCTGCAGAAATGCAATAAATAAATAAATAAACAAATTTTGTCTTTAGCTCGAGTAGTGTGTGTGCGCGAATGATTGAGCATCTCGTACTTGCCGATTAATGTTCCTTCCCAACAATTAATTCAAAGAAGATGCTCTTCTATAAGAAACTCTGCAGCAAAACGGCAATCTTTGTTGGTTTTTTAATTGATATACCTCAAAAACCAGCTGCCACTCTCTCTAAGTAGCATCCTCAAGTTTCCCCATCTCCTGCTTGAGCCCTTTTCTCACAAATCGCTTTCCTCCGTTTTGCTTCCATACTTGGAGACTGGATTTGTTCCCGCAGTTTTCTCGACGAGAGAGAGGTTCAGATGCGGTTTGCCCTTGCTGCCTCCTTCCTAGGATTGAGACCAGGGACCGGTCCAAATCACACAGCTGGCATTGCACCCGAGACAGGAATAAAACTCACTTTGGGTCTGCTGGTTGAGCTGTGCCCTCTGCTGTCCGGGCCAGAATAAGTGGCTTGGCCAAAAATTTGCATTAACTTATTTTCAAACACAAGAATTCATACTATACATAAACCATCTTTGCGATTGCATCCCTAGCAATTGTGTTCTCTTTGCAGATGATGTCAAACTATTTAATCCCACTGACAATGCTGCTACCCTTCAAAAAGACCTTGACCACATAGCAGAATGGTCTAAAACCTGGCAACTTCAAATCTCCACCACTAAATGCTCTGTCTTACATATTGGTAAAAAGAATCAGAATACTCAATATAAAATTGGAGGAATTGAACTTATTGATAACCCTCAATCTGTCAAAGACCTTGGAGTACTCATCTCCAATGACCTAAGTCCTAGAGCCCCCTGCAACAACATTGCCAAAAAGGCTTTAAGAGTTGCTAACCTAATCCTTCGCAGCTTCTTCTCTGGTCATTTTGAACTGCTAACAAGAGCTTACAAAACATTTGTCAGACCAATCCTAGAATACAGCTCGCCTGTATGGAACCCACATTGCATATCTGACATCAACACAATTGAGAGAGTCCAGAAATATTTCACAAGAAGAGTCCTTCACTCCTCTTCTCACAACAAAATACCTTACTCCGCCAGACTTAGATTAGATTAGATTTATTGGATTTATATGCCGCCCCTCTCCGCAAACTTGGGGCGGCTCACAACAATAATAAAAACAGTACACAGTAACAAATCCAATGCCCACCAATCTAATTACAATTTTAAGTTAAAAAATTTATAAAACAATCCCAATATATATAAAAAACAGGCACAGAGTCAATCAATCAAACGGCAAAACAACATGGGCAAGGGGGAGATGTTTTAATTCCCCCATGCCTGACGACAGAGGTGGGTTTTAAGGAGTTTGCGAAAGGCAAGGAGGGTGGGGGCAATCCTAATCTCAGGGGGGAGCTGGTTCCAGAGGGTTGAAGCCCCCACAGAGAAGGCTCTTCCCCTGGGTCCCGCCAGACGACATTGTTTAGTTGACGGGACCTGAAGAAGGCCGACTCTGTGGGACCTAACTGGTCGCTGGGATTCATGCGGCAGGAGGCGGTCCCGAAGATATTCTGGTCCGGTGCCATGAAGGGCTTTATAGGTCATAACTTTGAATTGTGACTGGAAACTGATCGGCAACCAATGCAGACTGCGGAGTGTTGGTGTGACATGGACATATTTAGGGAAGCCCGTGATTGCTCTCGCAGCTGCATTCTGCACGATCTGAAGTTTCCGAACACTCTTCAAAGGTAGCCCCATGTAGAGAGCGTTGCAGTTGTCGAGCCTCGAGGTGATGAGGGCATGAGTGACTGTGAGCAATGAGTCGCGGTCCAAATAGGGCCGCAACTGGCGCACCAGGTGAACCTGGGCAAACGCCCCCCTTGCCACAGCTGAAAGACTTGAAATGCTGGCTGGGGAATTCTGGGAGTTGAAGTCCAGATATCTTCAAATTGCCAAGGTTGGGAAACACTGATCTATAGCGGGCCTTTTTTTGTATGTGAACCCAGCCAAACTACCCCAACTGGGGTCGAAGCCACACCCTCACAAACTCTCTTTTTGGTGACTTCTCCATCTCTTAAACCAAGTTTCAGGAGGATCCTTCAGCTGCAGGCAAGAATAACAATAAAACAAACCACCTGAGAACTCCCTGCTTTGGTACAACGAGACGATTCCACGCTGCGATTGTGATGTATAAAACTTTAACCTTTCGGGTTGTGTGGGTTTTTTTTTCAGGGGGTAGGTGGGTGAGAAATTTTTCATCTTCGGAGTCAAAAAAAACCCAGGCGCTGGGAAATTGTCCTCCAGCATGTCTTGTGCGCTCTTTAATTATATGGTTTTGCAGATTTGAGCGCCGTCTTTCGACACTTGTGTCGCTTCCCTTTTGCTCCCCAGACACCGCCAGCCAATGAACGTGGCGGAGGGTGTGCATTACCCATGCTCCCCCCCCCCCTCCGTGTGCAATTTTGCTTCTTGTCTTGAATCTTTGCAATTCCCCCTGTTCTCTCCATCGCATGTTGCCCATTGGGGGATTCCACGACGTCTCCTGAGACATTAAAGAGAGGGGGGTGGGCAATTAAAACCTGGACTCTCTGAGAAATTCTCTCCTCCTCTCTCCTCCCATTCATGGGGCAGAAAACAGGGTGGGATTTTATTTTCCCCCCTCCAGAACATCTCCAGAGGAGAAAGCAGATTTTTCTCTCTCTCTCTCTCTGTCTCTCTTTCCCCCACTCCAACACTCTTGAGGTGGAGACGGTCGCTTTAGAGGCGCTGGTACGATAAAAAAAATATCTCTGGTGGGGAAAAAAAATAGAATTTCCCTGCTGAGAATGAAAATTCAATTCAATTCAATGTATTAGATTTGTATGCCGCCCCTCTCCGAAGACTCGGGGCGGCTCACAACAATGATAAAAACAATATTACAATGGCACAGATCTAATATTAAAAATAACTAAAAACCCTATCATAATTAAAACCAAGTGCCTTGTCCTGTTGTCTCTCCTATATCTCCTATATCATATTCTTCTATTCTAATCCTCTTAGACTACTCTCCTAACATCCTTCTATTCTCTAATTGATATATTCTATTCCTAAATTTTCACTTCTATTCTTTCTCTGATATATTTTACTGAAGTATAACCTCTATAACCTTCATTGTTATAAATAAATAAATAAAAGGTGGGGGGCTTGCAGACTTTTGGGGAGAGGCCTGTGGGTTCATCCTCTCTCTGTCCCTCTTGGCTGCTCCAACATCCTCCACTGACGACAAATGTCTTCTGTTGGAAGAACTGCCCATTTGGGTCCAGCTCCAAGAGGGAAGAAATATATTGGAAATATGGTGACTGCTTGGAAAGATGGTGTAATGGAGGACAGGACCACATGGTTTTGGGGTCCTGGGCAAAAAAGGCACAAGGGGGGAGAGAGAGAGAGAGAGAGAAATAGGAAGGAAAGAAGGAAGGACATAAGGGAGGAACGAAAGAAAAAGGAGTCAAGGGAAGAAAGAAGGAAGGAAGGGAAGAAAGAAAGAAAGAAGGAAGGAAGGAAGGAAGGAAGGCTTCCCAACCTCTGTTTTTTATGACAGAGGCCCCTGCCTTGGATTTATTTATTTTATTTATTTATATTTGTGAAACAATTATAGGATGGTAATTTGTATAAGCATAACATTAGAAAAGTAATGATAAAAAGTAATGATAGAAGGCAATAGAAGAGTAGAACAGGGATAGTAGGCCCAATGGTGCGCTTATGCACACCCCTTCCAGACCCAGGGGCAGAGGGGGACTGTAGACAATCTGAGGTTAAAGGTTTTGGGGTTTGGAGTAGAAACCACAGAGCCAGGTAGTGCATCCCAGGCGTTGATCACTCTATTGCTGAAGTTGTATTTTTTGCAGTCTAGTTTAGAGCGGTTGACATTTAGTTTTAAATCTATTACGTGCTTGAGTGTTGCTGCGGTTGAAGGTGAAGTAGTTGCTAACAGGAAGGACATTTTGGTGTATGATTTTATGAACTATAGTTAAATTGGAACGGAGACAATGGAGTTGTAAGTTGTCTAATCAAAGAATTTCAAGTCTGGGGGAGTAAGGTATTTTTTTGCGGGAGGAGGAGCGAAGGACACTTCTTGTGAAATATTTCTGGAATCTCTCAATTGGGTTGATGTCAGATATGCAATGTGGGTTCCATACAGGTGAGCTGTATGCTAGGATTGGTCTGACAAATGTTTTGTATGCTCTGGTTAGCAGATCAATATTACCAGAGAAGAAACTGCGGAGGCTAACAACTCAAAGCCTTTTTTGGCAATGTTGTTACCATGAGCTCTAGGACTTAGATCATTGGATATAAGTACCCCAAGGTCTTTGACAGAGTGGGGGTCGTCGACAAGTTCAATTCCTCCAAGTTTATATTTAGTATTAAGATTCTTTTTACCAATGTGTAAGACGGGGCATTTAGTGGTAGAGATTTGAAGTTGACAGTTTTTTGACCATTTGGCTACATGGTCGAGGTCTTTTTGACGGGTAGCAGCATTGTCGGTAACATTAAATAGTTTAACATCATCAGCAAAAAGATGGTTGTTGTTGTTGTTATTGTTGTTGTTTTTGTTCCCCTAAAATTCATTTCATTTTTTCAGAGGTAGAATCAAAGGGCATCGATTACATTTGCAATGGGGCTTCTCCTAAAAAATTCAACATTCATCTTTTTGTCCATTCTATCAAGTGAACGTTTTCCACCATGTCCGCAGGAAAACCGTTCCCAAGACAACTGAGTGTAGTGGTTAAAGCCAGCTGGGGAGAACTGCCAGATGTTGCTGAATGATTTCCCTTTTTTTCTTTTATTTTTCCTTTCTATCCTGAAGGGGGGGGAAGGATTTAAGTGGGAGGTTTCAGGTAGCCTGGCGTTGAATTATGGCAGGGTCTCGGGACTCTTCCCTCACAGCTCCCAAATTGCCTTGTAGGATTTTAACGGCCCGATTGGCATTTTTTGCACAGTGCAATAATTTACGGAGGGCTCTTTGCCAGCCAAAGAACAGATTTTTTTTTAAAAGAATCCCAGCATTGAGGGCTTGCGTTTGGCTTTCGCTTTAACCTTTGCAAACATTAAGAGAAAAATCAGAATTTCACTCCTAATTCTCCCTTAGAATTGAGATCTTCTAGTCCTCGTCTCACAACAACCTACCAGCGGACGTTGTGAACTCCAACACTCTACTACGCCCTAGTCCGACCACACCTGGAGTACTGTATTCAGTTCTGGTCACCACACTTCAAAAGAGACATTGAAATTCTGGAGAGGGTGCAAAAAAGAGCAACCAAGATGATTGAGGGACTGGAAACCAAGACTTACGAAGAGAGACTGAGGGAACTGGGCATGGATAGCCTAGAGAAAAGGAGGGCCAGAGCGGACATGATAGCAGTCTGCAAGTATACGAGGGGATGTCACAGAGAGGAGGGGATCACTTTAATCTTCAGGGCACCAGAGGGACGGATGAGGAACAGCGGCTGGAAGCTGACCAAGGAGAGATTCAACATGGAGATAAGGAGGAACTTCCTGATGGTCAGAGCGATCAATCAATGGAACAACCTGCCAGCGGACGTTGTGGACTCCAACACTCTGGACATTTTTAGGAGAAGATTGAACTGCCACTTGACTGGTGTACTATAGGGTTCCTGCTTGGGCAGGGGGTTGAACTCGATGGCCTTCATGGTCCCTTTCAACTCTAACAATAAATTTAAAAAAATAAACAACAGTTCATTTAATGACCATTACAACCACTTTGGAAAAAAGAGCTTCACACTAGCACCCATTGTAGTATCTCCAAGGTCACAGGATCAAAATTCAGATGCTTGGCAACTGCTTCATATTTACGACATATTTGATCTTCTTTTCCCTTTATTTCCAGTTCGATTTTAATTGGCATTAGCTCTCACTGCAGTTAACGTTTCCAGTAAAATTATATTTTAAAAGAAAATGGCACGAGGTTTTTAAAACAGTGTCCAATGCCTCCAATATTCCCAGACACAAAAAAGGTGAATGATCTTCTGGGCGAAATATCTAACCATCTTCCTGCCTGGCAAATATTCGTGGGATTCTCATTATGATTTTGTTTCTGAGATTTGCATCCGTGCTTTGAGATCCCTGGAGATTTTGCTCCCAAACTTCTCGCGTTAAGTTCACAAACTTTTGATGGTGCTTTGCTGTCATCTTTCTCAAGTTTGCTCAAATTTAATTATCCTTGCTAGGGTGTGAATTTCTTTTTCTTTCTTTCTTTCTTTCTTTCTATCTTCCTTCCTTTCTTTCTATCTTCCTTCCTTCCTTCCTTTCTTTCTTTCTTTCTATCTTCCTTCCTTCCTTCCTTCCTTCCTTTCTTTCTTTCTTTCTTTCTGTTTGTCTGTCTTTCTTTCTCCCTTTGTGTCTTTCTGGTGTAGATGCTCTGTATGTTTGCAGACTTTTCTGTCATTTTCACAAGTTTGCTAAAATTTAATTATGCTTGCTAGGGCATGAATCTCGATCTCTCTCCCTTCCTCCCTCCCTCCCTCTCTCTCTCATAGAAAATTGACGGCAGAAAAAGACCTCATGGTCCATCTCATCTGCCTTTATACTATTTCCTGTATTTTATCTTACGATGGATCTATGTTTATCCCAGGCATGTTTAAATTCAGTGACTGTGGATTTACCAACCACGTCTGCTGGGAGTTTGTTCCAAGCATCTACTGCTCTTTCAGTCAAATAATATTTTCTCACGTTGCTTTTGATCTTTCCCCCAACTAACCTCAGATTGTGCCCCCTTGTTCTTGTGTTCACTTTCTTATAAAAAACACTTCCCTCCTGGACCTTATTTAACCCTTTAACATATTTAAATGTTTCGATCATGTCCCCCTTTCCCTTCTGAAGTCTTTCCTGATCAGTTTGATGCTTAAGACCTTCCACCGGTTTTGTAGCCCATCTTTGGACCTGTTCAATTTGATCCATATCTTTTTGTAGGCAAGGTCTCCGTAACTGGACACAGTTCCTTCTTTTTTGAAAGACCCTGTGGTTATAGCTAGTTCTTGACTTACAACATGAAGAAAGAAAGAGTTATTAAGTGACTTCTGCCTTATTTTATGACCTTCCTTGCCACCATCTCTTTTTGTAGGTGAGGTCTCCAGAACTGAACAGAGGTTGATACGATAATCTGGTTGATTCCACACACACACTCCTCCAAAGGCAGTTTTTTAACCCCAGGGAGTCCCATGGTGCTATCTCAAAGAAGCCTTAGCCGTAGTATTTATTTATTTATTGATTGATTGATTTTGTCCAATACACAATGAGGGTTTTAGTGGGTATACACATAGTAAAATACATAACGAAGGTTATAGAGGAGATACTCATAGTAAAATATATCTGAGAAAGAATAGAAGAGAAGATATAGGAATAAAACATATCAATGAAAGAATAGAAGAAGACATACAGGAATAGAAGAAAGTCATAGGAGATATAGGAGAGCAATAGGACAGGGGACGGAAGGCACTCTAGACTTTCTTTGGACTTTTGATTATGTATTGATTGATTGATTGATTGATTGATTGATTGATTTTTGTCCAATACACAATGAGGCTTTTAGTGGGTATACACATAGTAAAATACATGATGAAGGTTATAGAGGAGATACTCATAGTAAAATATATCTAAGAAATAATAGAAAAGAAGGTATAGTAATAGAACATATCAATGAAGGAATAGGAGAAGAGATACAGGAATAGAAGAAAGGAATAGGAGATATAGGAGAGCAATAGGACAGGGGACGGAAGGCACTCGAGTGCACTTGTACACTTGTAGATGGGAGCTTTCACTCCGACAATAACATTTGCCATTAAAAGCCCATTTATCTCAGCGTCACACCGCTCTGGAAGTCTAGCGAGGCCGAGTGATTCAGGAGCCTCCCTTGTCACACTCCAGCGTCCCCCACGATGAGTTAAGCGACTGGATCCTTTCCAAGCTCAGCAACTCATTTTCCGCAGCCCAAGCCACGGGCACGCCGAGCGGCTTGACGTTTAATTTAACATCTAACATACCTTGACATAAACCCATAATACAATCGCAAGAGGGAGGGGGTTTCTGGTAGAGCTGAGAAAGGCCTACGAGGAGGGGGACTCCTGGGGAACGCCTCCCACCCTCCAGAGGTTTCTGGCCCGCGTTTGCACACTCAGCATTCATGCCCACGTTCTCCTGCAGGCTCAGGAGAGAAACAGGGTGTGGATTTTGGAACCTGAGAGCATCGTTGACGCCAGAGTTTGATATACAGGGGGTGGACACAAAAATGGAAACACTTGACTTTTTGGCATCATATTGTTTGAACATGTTCAAATCAATCAAAACTTAATATACTTTAATGTTGTTTTTAATTCTGTTATTTGATATGTTTTTTTAAAACTACCTTTTTTATATATACAAATTTAAGGAAATTGGTTATAACCTTCTAGAAATGGCATCTCGCCTGGCCACCACAATCACCAGACCTCAACATTATTGAGCATTTATGGTTGATTTTAGAGATTCAAGTAAGAAGTCAATTTGGAGTACTGTGTTCAGTTCTGGAGACCTCACCTACAAAAAGATATTGACAAAATTGAATGGGTCCAAAGACGGGCTACAAGAATGGTGGAAGGCCTTAAGCATAAAACGTATCAGGAAAGACTTCATGAATTTAATCTGTATAGTCTGGAGGACAGAAGGAAAAGGGGGGACATGATCGAAACACTTAAATATGTTAAAGGGTTAAATAAGGTTCAGGAGGGAAGTGTTTTTAATAGGAAAGTGAACACAAGAACAAAGGGATGCAATCTGAAGTTAGTTGGGGGAAAGATCAAAAGCAACGTGAGGAAATATTATTTCACTGAAAGAGTAGTAGATCCTTGGCACAAACTTCCAGCAGAGGTGGTAGATAAATCCACAGTAACTGAATTTAAACATGCCTGGGATAAACATATATCCATTGTGAGATAAAATACAGGAAATAGTATAAGGGCAGACTAGATGGACCATGAGGTCTTTTTCTGCCGTCAGTCTTCTATGTTTCTATGTTTCTATTTCCACCACCATCGTCTCTAAAAGAACTGGAGTGTGCTTTAACTGAAGAATGGGCTGAAATTCCTTTGGAAGCAATACACAATTTGTATGAATCAATACCTCGGAGAATTGAGGCTGTATTTGCCGCAAAAGGTGGACCAACACCATATTAAAAGATTGTGATGATTTTTCAAGGTGTTTCCATGTTTTTGTCCACCCCCTGTGTTTGTAAAATGACAGGAATGATATAATGTTTAAGCACCGTAAGAAGACAATATAATTTAAATTCTTAAATTAAGTCAAAGAATGGCCGAGCCGTTGATATTTTGAGCTGGATGGCTTTGTTGTTGTTTTTTCATGGTGGAAAATGGGAGGCTATAATGCCCTCTGCCAAAAAAAAAAAAAGAGTCAGGCTTCTGGAATGGGCAGCAAAATAAATTGGATGGTGGATCGAGATACACAGATGGACAGATGGATTGGATAGGTGGGGAAGGACAGGTGGACAGATGGACAAATCGATGGATGGACAGATGGACGGATGGATAGTCTGGAGCAGTGTTTCCCAACCTTGGCAACTTGAAGATATTTGGACTTCAACTCCCAGAATTCCCCAGCTGGCTGGGGAATTCTGGGAGTTGAAGTCCAGATATCTTCAAGTTGCCAAGGTTGGGAAACACTGGACTAGATGATAGAGAGATAGGAAAAAGTGGAGATTGAATGGATGGACTGAATGATTGGATTAGTCAGGCTGGAAAGGTTTTTAAATGTTTTATTGGGGTTAATTTTTAAATTAAGTCTAAATTTTTTGATTTCTAATACTTTTATCTATTATTTATGTATTATTTGTGTTGTAAGCTGCCCTGGGTCCTTGGAGTAGGGCAGCCTAGAAACTGAATTAATAATAATAATAATTAATAATAATTTGTTAGATTTGTATGCCGCCCCTTTCCGAAGACTCGGGGCAGCTCACAACAATAATAAAAACAATATTGTAGCGAAACAAATCTAACATTAAAAGAGAAGCATATAAAACCCTATCATATTTAAAAACCAAACAACACATACATACCAAACAAAATATAAAGAGCCTGGGGGAAAGGTGCCTCAACTCCTAACAATAAAAAATATTGATTTTTTAATTTTAATTAGATTTATAGGCCACCCTTTCTCCACGAAGACTCAGATATATAAATAGATATAGAGAAAGATTTATAGAATGGCATTAGTCCCTCCCCAGTCCTAGGCTGTATCCCTCTCGTAATGCAGCTTAGGATCACATTGGGTTTTTTGGCTGCTGCTGCACTCTGCTGGCTCCTATTTAGCCGGTTGTCCACCAAGACTCCAAGATGCCTCTTGCAGTTGCTGCTATTGAGTGTGGTTGTGCCTAATTTATATGTAGATAGATAGATAGATAGATAGATAGATAGATAGATAGATAGATGACAGATAGATAGATATATAGATAGATAGATAGATAGATAGATAGATAAGATTAGATGATAGGTAGGATAGATAGATAGATAGATAGATAGATAGATAGATAGATAGAAAGATAGATGATAGATAGATAGATAGATAGATAGATAAGATTAGATGATAGGTAGGATAGATAGATAGATAGATAGATAGATAGATAGATAGAAAGATAGAAAGATAGATAGATATATGACAGATAGATAGATAGATAGATAGATAGATAGAAAGATAGAAAGATAGAAAAATAGAAAGATAGAAAGATAGATAGATATATGACAGATAGATAGATAGATAGATAGATAGATAGATATATGACAGATAGATAGATAGATGAGAGATAGATAGCTAGATAGATAGATGAGAGATAGATAGATAGATAGATAGATGACAGACAGACAGACAGACACTGTAGATAGATAGATAGATAGATAGATAGATAGATAGATAGATAGATAGATAAGATTAGATGATAGGTAGGATAGATAGATAGATAGATAGATAGATAGATAGATAGAAAGATAGATGATAGATAGATAGATAGATAGATAGATAGATAGATAGATAGATAAGATTAGATGATAGGTAGGATAGATAGATAGATAGATAGAAAGATAGAAAGATAGAAAGATAGAAAGATAGAAAGATAGAAAGATAGAAAGATAGAAAGATAGAAAGATAGATAGATATATGACAGATAGATAGATAGATAGATAGATAGATAGATAGATAGATAGATAGATATATGACAGATAGATAGATAGATGAGAGATAGATAGCTAGATAGATAGATGAGAGATAGATAGATAGATAGATAGATAGATAGATAGATAGATAGATAGATAGATGACAGACAGACAGACAGACAGACACTGTAGATAGATAGATAGATAGATAGATAGATAGATAGATAGATAGATACATAGATAGATAGATGAGAGATAGATAGATAGATAGATAGATAGATGAGAGATAGATAGATAGATAGATGACAGATAGATAGATAGATAGATAGATGACAGATAGATAGATAGATAGATAGATAGATAGATAGATAGATAGAAAGATAGATAGATATATGACAGATAGATAGATAGATAGATAGATGAGAGATAGATAGATAGATAGATAGATGACAGATAGATAGATAGATAGATAGATAGATAGATGACAGATAGATAGATAGATAGATAGATAGATGACAGATAGATAGATAGATAGATAGATAGATAGATAGATGACAGATAGATAGATAAATAGATAGATAGATAGATAGATAGATGATAGATAGATAGATAGATGATAGATAGATAGATAGATAGATGATAGATAGATAGATAGATGATAGATAGATAGATAGATGATAGATAGATAGATGATAGATAGATAGATAGATAGATGATAGATAGATAGATAGATAGATAGATAGATAGATGATAGATAGATAGATAGATAGATGATAGATAGATAAATAGATAGATAGATGATAGATAGATAGATAGATAGATAGATGATAGATAGATAGATAGATAGATAGATGATAGATAGATAGATGATAGATAGATAGATAGATAGATAGATAGATGATAGATAGATAGATAGATGATAGATAGATAGATAGATAGATAGATAGATAGATAGATGATAGATAGATAGATAGATAGATGATAGATAGATAGATAGATAGATAGATAGATAGATAGATAGATAGATAGATAGATAGATAGATAGATAGATGATAGATAGATAGATAGATAGATAGATGATAGATAGATAGATGATAGATAGATAGATAGATAGATAGATAGATGATAGATAGATAGATAGATGATAGATAGATAGATAGATAGATAGATAGATAGATGATAGATAGATAGATAGATAGATGATAGATAGATAGATAGATAGATAGATAGATGATAGATAGATAGATAGATAGATAGATAGATAGATAGATGATAGATAGATAGATAGATAGATGATAGATAGATAGATAGATAGATAGATAGATAGATAGATGATAGATAGATAGATAGATAGATAGATAGATAGATGATAGATAGATAGATAGATAGATGATAGATAGATAAATAGATAGATAGATGATAGATAGATAGATAGATAGATAGATGATAGATAGATAGATAGATAGATAGATAGATGATAGATAGATAGATGATAGATAGATAGATAGATGATAGATAGATAGATAGATAGATAGATAGATAGATGATAGATAGATAGATAGATAGATAGATAGATAGATAGATGATAGATAGATAGATAGATAGATGATAGATAGATAGATAGATAGATGATAGATAGATAGATAGATAGATAGATAGATAGATAGATAGATAGATAGATAGATAGATAGATAGATAGATGATAGATAGATAGATGGATAATTTTACTTTTCTCTGCATTGAATTTCTTTTTCACCCTAAGAGCCAGGATGGCACAGTGGTTAGAGTGTAGCACTGCAGGCTCCTTCATCTGACTGTGAGCTGTAGTTCACCAGTTCAAATCTCACCAGGCTCAAGGTGGACTCAGCCTTCTGTCCTTCCGAGGTGGGTCAAATGAGCACCCAGATTGTTGGGGGCAAGAGGCTGATTCTGTAAACCACTTAGTGGTATATACGTTTAAATGCTATTGCTTTTTTTACACACACACACACAAACACACACACACATATACATATATGTCACATGTTTTTTTGCTGAATTTCAAAATTAAGGGAGACTAGGATAGATCTATTTCGGCCTTATTTTGGCCTCAACAGCTAGCCATACCCACTGGGACTTGAACCTGCAACCTTTGCCTTGTAAAGCAGAGAATTATCCTCTAGGCTACAGTATCCAAACCCTTCAGCTATATATATATATCAACCAAACCATGGATGCATCATCCCAAGCTGGTCTTACCAAAGCCTTATAAAGTGGTACTAAAACTTCCTTTTATTTTGACACACAGGTGTTTGAATTTTCTTGAAATCGTGTCCCTCTCCTGGAGCTGCCAGACAGGCGAATCCAATCCAGCTTGCCTCCAAAGGACACCATCTCCTCCGCTGTCCACAGCCCACCGAGCTGCAAAACTTAACCAAGGCGGTTTTAACCTAGCTGTGTGAACCGGCTCTCTGCGGCTCACGGTTCAGCTTGCATCCAGAAAATTAGGCTAATTGAGTAAGCCACGGTTCATTTAACCGTGGATTAATTGCTGTGCAAACCGCCAAAGAGAGAGAGAGAGAGAGAGAGAGAGAGAGCAACTCTTCGGCACCACTGCGACTCCTGTTTGCAAAGCTTTTATTGGAAAAAAGGGGGGAAAATATATCCATGAAGATGTAAACTGGTGAAATAAATCTGGACAAGTTAAATAACCTGAAAGGGAAGAGAAAGGGGGGAGGGAAATCCTGCATTGAGAGCGTTGGGATAGTAAAACAAGTGAGCAAAAAAAATAATATTTATTTATTTATTTAATTTATGTGCCGTTCAACTCCCAAAGGACTCTGGGTGGCTTACAACAAAGCTAAATTTAAAAAAAACTATTTAAAAAGATAATTAAAAACCCATATTAAAATCATGCATTCCTTCCTCCGTTCCTTCCCTACTTCCCTGCTTTAGCATCTTTTAATCCTTCCTTTTTTCTTCTTTCTTTCCTTCCTTCCTTCTTTCCCTACTTCAGCATCTTTTAATCCTTCTTTCCATCTTTCCTTCTGCATTTCCATCCAGTTTATATTGCCTTAATTGTTTTCAAAATGATGCTCCTTCCTTCCTTCCTTCCTTTCTTCTTTCTTTCCTTCCTTCCTTCC
Organism: Erythrolamprus reginae; assembly: GCF_031021105.1. Classification (NCBI taxonomy): domain Eukaryota; kingdom Metazoa; phylum Chordata; class Lepidosauria; order Squamata; family Dipsadidae; genus Erythrolamprus; species Erythrolamprus reginae. The sequence continues at coordinate 2,308,217 of NC_091957.1, forward strand.
TTCCTTCTCATAATATTTCTCTTCCAATCTTCCATGTTTTCTATCTCTTAATCTTTCCTCCCTCCCTCCCTCCCTCCCTTCCTTCCTTCTTCCTTCCTTCAGCATCTTTTAATCCTTTCCGTCTTTCCTTCTGCATTTTTAAACTCCTTCCTTCCTTCCTTCCTTCCTTCCTTCTGCCTTCTCCCCTGCTTCTGCATCTTTTAATCCTGCCTACCTCCCTTTTTTCCTATTTTTAATGCCAAAAAGCATTCCCATATAGATTCTAAGCATCAGGGATGCCTTCCTTTCCTTTGCCTCAAATCCCGGGCTTATTTTGGGGGAAGCTTGCGTCAAAGCTCGGGATTCACGGCGATATTGCCCAGCAATCTGAGACTTGGATTTTTCTTGTTTCAGCAATTTTTAAGAATATTTGTCTTGGTTTTAAACAACCCCATCTAACCAATTTATGAGAATGTCTTGTGTATACGTTTCTTCTAACATAGACAATTTTTCCCATTTGGGATTTTTCTCCTCTGTCCGTTCGCCAGCAAAAAAAACACCCACCCATTTCCTGTGCGGAACTGCTAACCCCAGTCTGTTTTCTCCAAAATGCACTTTCTGAGAAACACGAAATGCACAGATTTATTTTTTTGCAAGCTTTTTCTTGCAACCGCAGATATTCCGAGAGAGGTATGAATTATACATAAACCGTCCGTCAGCTTCCATGCCGGTCAGAAACTGTGAAACGCAAAAATAAACTTTTGTTTCTTCCCATCGCTAAAAGGTTTTGCCAAGGTAGACCTGTTTCAAGGCATTAACAGTGCTCTCGAATGTCGCATGGCAAGATTCAGCCGGAGCAAAACCTCCAGGGACAGGGGCAGTCTACCTTTAATTTGAATCTTTTGCGAGAAGGAACTTTAGACGACTATGCCTTATGAATTGTTGGATGGTGTACAGGGTGCATTCCAAAAGTAATGCACTTATTTTTTTAAAAAAATAATTTATTGAACATATTTGCACAAACACTTAAAATTCTTCAAAGTACTGTCCTTGGGCCTCTACACATTTTTTCCAGCAACTCTGCCATGACCAGTACGCACCCTGGAAGGTGTTCGGTGACCTCTCGCAAGATCTTTGTCTTTGTCTGATTGGATCTCTTCTATGAACGAAAAACCCTCTTTGCCACAACGCGCTACGAGTCCACGAGTCTCTGGCCAAACACCAGGTGCCAACGCTGCCCCACCCACCCCCTTCTAGACCTAACATTGCCCCAGAAAACTTCTTTTTATTCCCAGCCCTAAAAGGAACCTGTTTTTCATCCATAGAAGAGATCCAATCAGCCATGACGAAGACCTTGCGAGAGGTCCCCGAAGACGCCTTCCAGGGCACGTACTGGTCAAGACAGAGTCACTGGAAAAAATGTGTAGAGGCCCAAGGACAATACTTAAAGAATTTGTGCAAATCTGTTCACTAAATTACTTTTTTTTAAAAATTGCATTACTTTTGGAACGCATCCTGTATGTATCTGCCTTGCAAAGTTCCTATTTGAGCTTTAATTTTGCCCGTTATTGTTTTAAAAGCAATTTTAAAATATATTTTTTTAAAAAGTAGAGCCCAAGGGGGATGAGAACCAGTCATCATGGCTTGGTCGAGCGAGGAAGAAGCTGTTTCTACCCTGAGCCTTTCTTGCTCAGCTGGGAGGGAAGGCAGCAATCTTTAGCTCCGCTTTAGCAGTCAGAGGCATAAAAGCCCCTCGTTTTATGGCCTCTGTTCATTCACTCAGACGGGGGGGCTGATTGCATCCGAATTCTCCCAGGAAAAGACCCCCCCCTCTCACACTTACCGCTTGGTGAGGGTTCAATACTCCGTTGCTGGTTACGCTTGCAAGTATCACCCGCCTCTAAAAGCAAGCAGCTTACACTTCGTGTTGTCATTTCTATTCACCGTGTGGGATTTGCACACACACACACATACACACACACACAGTCTTTCTCCAACGGGCAGAGTCAATTAACACACTCCCTTCACAAACCCAGCTGTTTCTAACAACTCAATACAGTGGTTGATCACAAAATTGTATCTCCCTCCTTCCCTTCCTCTCCTTCCCCCTGTCCCTCCCTCTCCCTCCATCTCTCTCCCTCCCTCCCTCCTTCCTTCCCTCTCTCCCTCTTTCCTTCCCACTCTCTGTCTCTCGCTCCCCCTCTCTCTTGCTCCCCCCTCTCTTTCCCTGTCTCCCTACCTCTCCCTCCTTCCCTCTCTCCCTTCCCCTCTCCCTCCTTCCCTCTCTCCCTTCCCCTCTCCCTCCCTCTCTCTCCCTTTCTCTCTCCCTCTCTCCCATTCCCACTCTGTCCCTCGCTCCCCCTCTCTCTTGCTCCCCCTTCTCTCCCTCCCTCCCTTGCTCCCTCTCTTTCTCTCTCTCCCTCCCCCTCCCTCCTTCCCCCTCTCTCCCTTCCCCTCTCCCTCCCTCTCTCTCTCTCTTCCTCCCTCCCTCTCTTTCTCTCCCTCTCTCCCCTTCCCACTCTGTCCCTCGCTCCCCCTCTCTCTTGCTCCCCCCTCTCCCTCCCTCCTTCCCTCTCTCTCCCTTCCCCTCTCCCTCCTTCTCTCCCTCCCTCCCTTGCTCTCTCTCTTTCTCTCTCTCCCTACTTCGCTCCCCTTCTCTCTCCCTACCTCTCTCTCTCTCTCCTTCTCTCTCTCCCTCCCTCCCTCTCTCTCCCCCTCTCTTTCCCTCTCTCTTAATTTCTGCTGACATGAAGGATTAAGAGGCGGGAGGGCATAGCACACCATCACACAAATCTGAACTCATTTAAAGATGTTAATAGACAGTCTTCGGTTGCTTCTGTCTTGCAAACCCACAGATCTCATTTTCATATCCCGGTCTTAAACGCTGACTTCTCAAATCTACGGCCTGCGCCGACGGAGATGTTAATAATCATAAAATGTGTAAAAAGTACTCATTTGCTGGGTTTTTTCCCCCTTCTTCCCTCTGAGAGTAAATTGCCTCCGATGAAGCTAAGCACAACTGATTTATTAAACCTTGTCCTAATGACTGCCAAACTCTACGAATGGAGCCATCCGGCGTTTGGGGCAGAGAACCTTATTTTGTTTTATTTGCTAATTTAAGAGCCAAGAAAGGGAAAAACATCTATTTTGAAGTGGACCACAGACTTTCGAAAGGGAAGTTTCATGGCCGGCTTGTTCCATAACTTTTTCCTTTTTTTTGCAAAATGAAAAACTGTAATTGGTTTTAAAATTAGACATGTTTGATCTTAAATATTTCTGGTTGTTGTTTCCCCCACCCCCCCACCTCCATTGCTTTCCTTATGCAGAAGGCTGATTATTAAATGTAGAAAGGAGTTTTTTTTTTAAATTGGCTGGATCTTGTCCTGGGTGTTACCAGAGCGGTTTTGCAAAGCAAGTTTGTGCAGGCTGCTAATTCTGTTTAGATGTAAGCCAGGTTTGTTTGTTAGGCCAGGTTAGTTTCTTTTTTATTCTTTATTGCATTTTTCTCTTTTGACATGCCACAATAGCTTCTTAAGCAAATCTACAACCTTTTACATACATTGCATTTATATTAATACATTGTGTACGTTATCTTGCAGTATTATCTAATTCTACTTTTTCTTTGTACATTTTCTCCTTATCTTTCTGTGATCAATAGAGGGGTGGCATATAAATCCAATAAGTAAGTAAGTAAGTAAGTAAGTAAGTAAGTAAGTAAGTAAGTAAGTAGGTAAGTAGGTATGTGTTGTGATTCCGTCTGAGGCCCCTCAAGGAACGGCTGATCCTCTGCCGGCTTCCTGCTCAGAGGGGGAGGATGAGGAACAGGAGGTTCAGGCAGACGGGGAGGAGGAATCTCAGGCTGAGGGAGAGGGAGGACAGCCAGAGTCCCCCGAGAGGGAGCTCTCCCCAGCAAGCAGCCTGGATTCCTTAGATGAAAATGCACAAGCAATTTCGGCAGAGAAGAGCAACACAACGAAGGGGACAATTAGCCAAGTACTTTCAGCACTAAAGAGGCAACAGCTGGGTTTGGGTGTGGTGCTCTCTGGAAAGGCTGAAAAGGCAGACCCACCCTTCCTGGCTTGTGGAGTATTATCTTTGGGAGTCCTGGGACCTGGCTGTGATCTTTGGCGTCTTGGAATTCTGGTTTGTGACTTTGAATACTGAAACCTTGGGGGGGAAAGGTGTGGGTCTTATTCTCTACAGTGGTGGGTGTGCCAGCAAGAAGTCTGCTGTATTGTCTGGCCATCAGGATTCTGCTGTGAAGTCTCATAGCCTGCCTGTTGGGAAGAACAGGTTTTTCTCTGTGTTTATTTTTCAAACTATAAAGTGCTTTTGCTTTTACCAGCGTGTCTGGCTGCTTTTTCCAGTTGGTGTTGAAGTCTGGGGGCACCCAGACAGAACAGTATGTAGGTAAGTAAGTCAGTAAGTCAGTAAGTAGGTAAGTAAGTAAGTAAGTAAGTAAGTAAGTAAGTAGGTAGGTAAGTAAGTAAGTTAATCAATTAATCAATCAATCATACCACTTTTTCCCATATTACATAATAATCCAAATCTTTTTGTCCTTTGCTAATCTCATAAAGATTAGCAAAGATAAATCCAAATTTAAGTCCATTTTCTTGGAAATGTTTAAAAAAGAAAAAAGCAAGGTACCTTCTTTCATATATGGTGGCTGTGCCCAGAAGCAAAGAAATACTGGGGGAAAAGATTACACAATTGCCTACAAAAACTCATAGGATTCCGTCAGTGCAAAGACTCACCTATCTATTTTATTTTATTTGTTTGTTTGTTTGTTTGTTTGTTTGTTTTGTCAAGTACGTATTGGTGGTATACAAAGATAATTATGTACATGATACTAATAAGAGAGAAACATTAGGACAGGGGACGGAAGGCATTCTGGTGCACTTATGCACGCCCCTTACTGACCTCTTAGGAATCGGGAGAGGTCAACAGTGGAGAGTCTAAGGCTAAAGTTTTGGGGAGTTAGGTGATGATACTACAGAGTCTGGTAGTGAGTTCCATGCATCAACTACTCAGTTACTAAAGTCGTATTTCCTGCAGTCAAGTTTGGAGCTGTTGACTTTGAGTTTGTATCTGTCGTGTGTTTGTGTGTTGTTGTGGTTGAAGCTGAAGGAGTCGTTGACAGGAAGGACGTTGTAGCAGATGATTTTATGGGCTATGCTTAGGTCGTGTTTAAGGCGACGTAGTTCTAAGCTTTCTAAACCTAGGATTGTAAGTCTAGATGAGTAGGGTATTCCGTACTTCAGCTTCAACCACAACTATCTGTTCTGTCTGGGTCACTCCGGAAGCCAAGACCAACCCAAAAAGAGAATCCAGACACACCGGTAAAAGGCAAAGGCAGTTTATCAAATTCAAGAAAAACACAGGTAACAGAAAATGTCCTTACAAACAGGAAAACGCTGTATCTTCAAATATATCCACGAAGGCAAAATTCCATGCAGCAATACAGGATTCTTGCTGCCAAGACGAGGCTGTAGATACTAGACCTACACCTCCCACAGGTCTTCCAAACTGCTGGGCTACAAGCCAGGAACAGAGACGTCGAGAACAAAGCAGGACACCGTAACTCCAACTGATAACACTCCACATGGCTTCAAGGGCTCGCCTGCCTTTTAAACCCTGCTAAGGAGGACCACACCCAAGCCCAACTGTTCCTAATCAGTGCTGATAATACTTCTTTAATTGCTCCTTTCTTTGATCTGACCGTCTCTGTCGCATGTCAATGACGGCTTGTGCTTCATCCCCTAATGACTCCAAGCTACTGGCTGGGGAGAGGGGCCACCCCCCCGGGGCTCTCATGCTGTTCTCCTTCGTCCCATTCCTGACTTTCCCCTCCCCCGTCCGACTGCTCAGCCCCCTCCTCTTCACTGTCCTCCTCCGGGCATGGAGCCAGCAGAGACACAGCCGGTCCCTGAGCAGCCTCAGGCTGAACCACAACACTATCTAGCACTGATCCTTCTCCAGAAGGACGAGTCTTCACGTAATTTGTAACTCGGGTGAGAACTCTAGGTTTATGCATCGATCATTGTTTGTTTTTCTGGCCACCCACTGTCTTCTTGGGGTTCGTCTCCAACCCTAAAATTCAAGAGTCGATAATATTCCTACTTTGCTTCTTCTTCCAAGCTCAACTTCTCTGGAGTGTGACGGAGAAGGCCACAGCTTGTAGAATCCTAGGGATAGAAATTGGGGCTTGACTTACTGTATTGTTGTATTCCTCATGAACGGGCTGTATCAGAACAAGTTTACGACTTATTCCCAACACAATTATGGAGAGCAGCATGCCATAAATCCACACAACCCTCCATAGCTGATTCTCGTTCTCAAACAAATCCTGTTAAGGGTCCCCCCCCCCCCGTCTGATGATGCTTTTTCTCCAGCCCAATATTACGACACCCAAAATTCAATTTTCCAAACCCTGCCATTAATAATGGAGATTGTGTTTTGCCTTCTGTAATGTTCTCCCCACCACCACCACCAAATAATCGAGCCTCGTATGCTTGCTTGTTCAGTAATTATTCCCTTGCTAATTTGTTTGGGTAGGGCTTGAATGCTGTTTTGCTCATTTGCATGTGTGCCTTTGAAGACACACTGCAGGGGAATGTGTTTGTGAAGTCTGTAATATCCTCCCTACTTAGGGGCAGGCAACGTCCAATCAGGGAAAGAAGCAGAGGTGAGCCTTGGAGGATTTTTAAGAGAAATCTGCATATCTTGGGTGTGCGTTGCTTTGATGCAAAACATACATTCAGGAGAGTATACCAATTTTGATATTTCTGTCAAAAATCAAACATATATATATGTGTGTGTGTTCTCCCTAGCACAGGGACTAAAGCACCAGCCTGAAGATGACGAGTGGGACCTCGTCGAAACGTCACCAGAAATCTCTGAATCCTACACGGGAATAAACCCGCATATTATTATTAGTTATTATTTTATTATTTATTAGATTTGTATGCCACCCCTCTTCGTAAACTCGGGGCGCCTCACAACAACAATAAAACAATATGTAACAAATCTAATAATTTTTAAAAATCACTAAAAAAAACCCTGGTAGACATCTGGAAACCAACCCTCAAACGTATCCCAGCCATAGAAACTGAAACCAGACTCAGAACACACATTGCAAAACAATCAAGTAGCCTACAAGCTCCAACTACTCAGGATATCAACGCTAATCCACAATCATTAACTAATCAGCATACCTCAGCTACATCAACGACCCCAGGTGTTACCCCACTGACTCACCAGGAGGTTTCTACACAGCAGGCAATTGCTGAGCCATCAAACCAAACCCAGCCACCAGTATTTATAGAAGGAAGGCAGCTCAGGTCTCACGGTGTTCGCCTTAGAACAAGGACAGAAACACCAGCCTGAAGATGACGAGTGGGATCTCGTCGAAACATCGCCAGAAATTTCCAAATCCTACACGGGAAGAAACCCGAATATACCAAGACCATCATACCTGTACCCGTGAAAATCTACGAAAACAAATATATATATATATATATATATATATATATATATATATATATATATATATATATATATATGTGAATGATGAGGCAGCAGCCATCTCGATCACCGGAACATAGAAACTTTAATAAAACCACTTAGCTTTCGTTAGCGTGCTGCTAACTTCGTCAGAGTATTAAAATGCCATGGGAGACAATCACCTTTATAAAGCATTATTCAGTCTGCTCATTGCCTGCGTCATAGGGCCACACCCTTCCCTCCCCTCTGCGGCAAGCCTAATTGTGGGCTTACTCATGCTGGCTAAAGGGGGATCTACCGCTTTTACTCGTGTCTGTTGCCTCTTTCCCTCCCCAAGGGAGGAGGTGGAGTTATGAGGCAATACTTCGGAGGTGTTCGGTATTACTTTTCCCCCCCCATTATCGTTGTTACTTTCTATAGTGGTACATGTCTGCTCTTGCAATTTTTTTGCCCATGCCCTCGTCTTAGGTCTGCACTGTTCTAATCCCCCCTTGTCCCCTGTGTTGGAACTGCATTGTGCCCCGGTGTTCCGGTGATCGAGAGGGCTGGAACGAACCGCCGAGTAGCTTGGTTTGGCGCGATCGCAGAACTGGAAGTTGTTTGCCGGATGCGATAAGAGCAGAATGTAATGGTAGCAGAGCAAGGGAGCAAAAGGCAGATGGGTACTGTTGCCTTGGTCGCTCAATCTCTTTGCAGAGAAACATACAAAGGTTTGCTTCTGGCGACCTTAGCAGAACATCACCCGAGCTCTCGGTATGCGGGGCGATGACATCTCGTCGTCTGTAAGGTGGAATGATTTGCAGCGAATGTTAGATAGATTTTACGATGCAACGAGGAGGCTGGGTTTGGAAATGAATGTCTCCAGAGCCAAGGTAGCTGGGTCACAGAGGGTGTGTGGGGTGGGGGGTAGCAATGAAGGTTTGCAGGGGGTGTTCAAGGCAGGAAAACCTTAGAGCGGGGAGTCCAATGTATGTCACTAGGGTTGTCTGTTACAGAGATGGAGATACTTTAATGGTAAAGGGGGGGAAATGTAATTACCGTATTTTTCAGTGTATAAGATGCACCTTTTTCCTCCCTAAAAGAGGCTGATAATTTGGGTGCATCTTATACTCTGAATGTAGGTTTTTCCCCCCAGCCCTAAACAGGTGCTAACGATGTTCCCAGCTCTTATCTTGCAGGCTCTTTCATTGTTTCTGTCTGCAAAGAATGTTTTCCAAGCTCTAAGTCTTTGCAGGGATTTTTTCATTGCTTTACTTGCTCTGAGCAACTTTCTTTCCAGCCCTAACCAGGTGCTAACGATGTTCCCAGCTCTTACCGGCTTGCAAGCTCTTTCATTGTTACTCTCTGCCAAGAATGTATTCCAAACCTTGTCTTTTTTTTCCCCATTGCTCTGCTTGCTCCAAATGTTTCTTTCCAGCCCTAACCAGGTGCTAATGATGTTCCCAGCTCTTACCGGCTTGCAAGCTCTTTCATTGTTACTCTCTGCCAAGAATGTATTCCAAACCTTGTCTTTTTTTCCCCCATTGCTCTGCTTGCTCCAAATGTTTCTTTCCAGCCCTAACCAGGTGCTAATGATGTTCCCAGCTCTTACCGGCTTGCAAGCTCTTTCATCATTAGTCTCTCAGAATAAAAATAATAATAAGCCCCAAACCAGGGGATAAAATAATGTGCTGAAGCTGACCAGACTAAGGACACTAGTCAGATGAATACCTGGTAAACAAATTATTTTCCCTATTTTCCTTCCCCAAAACTAAGATGTGCCTTATATTCCGGTGTGTCTTATACTCTGAAAAACATGGTACTAGGTAATCTTTGGTGAGAGTCTTTGTTGCAAGAATAGCTGGAAGCCAGAGGGCACGTGGTCATCAACATTGAAAACAGATATGGTTACTAAGAGTTGTCACTGATTTAATGACATCTAATCCGCCAATTAACCAATGTGAAGATAGAGAAGAAAAGGATGAGCATGAGCGAGATGGATGGACTCAGTTCCAGCAGTGATGGCTGCCCCATTGGAAGACTGAAAGACCATGTCAGGTTTATTTATATGGTTGCTAAAAGTCAACACTGACGTATATGGCACCTAATCAGTCACCTGATCAATGAGAAGATAGAGGAGATGATGATGACCAGCAGGAGAGATGGACAGTTATTGGCAGCATTGAGTTGGAATAGTTAAAGGACTAATTGGACCTGAAGAATGGGTTGGAAGACCTAAAGGAGCTCCCTTGAAGAAGTCCATAATTCTGAGAAAGATACAAAGAGAAGAAGGCAACCAGCAACAAGGTTGATGAACTCAGTTCTAGCAGTGATGGATGCAATGTTGGAAGACTGAAGGACCATGTTGGGGACGCATCATCTGGAGAAGGTTTATTTCTGTGGTTGCTAAGAGTCAACACTGACTTGATGGCACCTAATCAGTCAACTGATCAATGATAAGATAGAGAAGAAGAGGATGGCCAGAAGGGGGGCAGATGGACTCAGTTATTGGCAGCGATGAGTTGGAAGAGTTGAAGGACTAGTTGGACCTGAAGAATGTCCTCTGTCTTCTGAGGACAGACCTCCCTGTAGATGTTTTATTGATGTAGTTGCTAGAAGTCAACATAGACTGGATGGCACATTAATTTTACCTTGTCAAGTTGTCCAATCCCCAGAGAAGGTGGAAGAAGGATGGAGAAGTGGACAAACAGAAGTAACCTGGATGGACTCAGGTATGACAAGGATGGGTGTATGGTTGGAAGGCCTGAAAGACCAGGTTGAGCACAGATCCTCATGGAGAAGGTCTAACTAATGTGGTTCCTAAGAGTCCATAGCAGGTTGACATGGGCATAACCAATCAATTGATGGATGCAAAGACCCAGCTCCTTTGGAGAAGTCCATAGTTATGAGAAAGATAGAAAGAAGAGAAAACGACAACCGACAACAAGGTAGATTACTCAATTCCAGCAGTGATGGGTGCACCGTTGGAAGACAGAAGGACCACGTTGGGGACCCTTCATCTGGAGAAGGTTTGTTTACGTGGTTTCTAAGAGTCAACCCCAACTCGAATGCCCTTAATGAAACCAATCGATCAGGGCTTTCAGTCTTGGTGAAGGAACCGATTTCCACAGATGGGAATCTCTCTCTGGCTCATTTAGGAGAAACCTGCAAACTTAATCAGTTGCATTAGCTGGCATTTGATTTAAGTTGAACATATTAGTGAGCCAGATTAATGCTGTTGTTTTGCTCTTCCTGCAATGCGTCTCCAGATTTGAGAGCATCGCGAAAACAAAAACCCAAATAATAATATTTGTGGGGAGAGAAAAATAAACCACATTAAAACTCATGCTTTTTCCCCTCTCTCTCTCTCTCGTTTTGGACTTATTCTCCCAAGGGGGGGGAAAAAGTGGGCCCAGCATTTTACTGTTATTATTCATCATTTCTATAGCGCTTTTAATATGCAAAGGCACTTTTTACGTCTTTCTGACATTCGTTTGGATAACGGTGGAGAGTGAAGAAGGATTCTCTGGTATAGGAGCAATTTATAGGAACAAACATTTGGGGTGTTTGTTTATCTGTTTATTTGTTTATTTGTTTGTTTATTTTGTCACATACATATTGGTAGTATTTAAAGATATAACAATGTTTATATATATGATACTAGTAAGAGAGAAACATTAGGACAGGGGACGGAAGGCACGCTGGTGCACTTATACACACCCCTTACTGACCTCTTAGGAATTGGGAGAGGTCAACAGTGGAGAGTCTAAGGGTAAAGTTTAGAGGGTTAGGGGGTGATACTACAGAGACAGGTAGTGAGTAACTGGGCCCTGTGCTCTTCAACATTTTCATCAACGACTTGGATGAGGGAATAGAAGGGCAACTGATCAAATTTGCAGATGACACCAACCTGGCGGGGGTAGCCAATACCCTAGAAGACAGGCTCAAATTACAGAAAGACCTAGACAGACTAATACAGTGGGCCCACACCAACAAAAGGATGTTTAACATCGACAAGAGCAAAGTCCTTCACCTAGGCGGAAAAAACCCTGGACACACATACAACCTGGGAGAAACCCCTCTTAGCAGTAGCGACTGCGAAAGAGACCTCGGAGTCTTGGTGGACAATCAACTAAGCATGAGCCAACTATGTGCAGCAGCAGCTAAAAATGCCAACACAATCCTAAGCTGCATCAACAGGGGAATACACTCCAAGACCAGGGAAGTAATATTTTAATGTAAAGTGGAGAAAAGATTTTAGAGGTTTATTAATTGATAATATATATGTTTTATATAATGTTACCTTAAGGGAAGAGAAACAAGAGCCTCCATTGAATGATTCACAGAAAAAGAAAAAAAATATGTTTTATTATAAGCATTGCTTAATAATGTTTGTAATTATGTATTGTTTTTAAGATAGATAGATAGATAGATAGATAGATAGATAGATAGATAGATAGATAGATAGATGCATAGATGCATAGATGCATAGATAGATAGAGATAGATAATAGATTGATAGATTGATAGATTGATAGATTGATAGATTGATAGATTGATAATAGATAGATAGATAGATAGATAGATAGATAGATAGATAGATAGTTAGATACCAAATTTCAAGATCTCAAATTACCAAGTTTCCTTTTATTATTCTTTTTTTTTTAAAAAACCCAGTTATTTATATTTCTTCCATTCAATCATGTTGAATTCTCAGAGACGGCCATGGACAAATCCCTGAAGTTTCTTTGGAAAGAGGAAAACTTGCCATTGCTTCCTTCCTAGGGCTGAGAGAAGGTGGCCGGCTCAGTGTCATCCACTGGCTTTTGTGGAGAAGGTGGGACTAAAACTCACCATCTCCAAGTGATTGGCCCAATCGACTGGCTTTCATGGCTGAAGTGAGACTAGAATTCGCCATCTCCTAGCGATTGGCCCAATCGACTGGCTTTCATGGCTAAGGTGGGACTAGAACTCGCCCTCTCCTGTTGATTGGTCACTGGCTCCTTCACTCACCTGCCTCAGCTCCCCTCCCCTCCCTCCTGACTCTCTATAGCAGGGGTAAACAAAGCTGGCTTGCCTATGACATGTGGACTTCAACTCCCAGAATTCCTGAGTCAATCATTCTAGCTCAGGAATTCTGGGAGTTGAAGTCCACATGTCATAGGCAAGCCAGCTTTGTTTATCCCTGCTTTTTGGGGTCCTTCCTCTCTCTCTCTTTTCCTCAGTTATCCTCCCCTCCAATTCCACCCTCCAAAATATCTCTCCTTTTGTTTATTTCCTCCTCTTCTTTCCATACCTCTTCCTCCCACAGAGGAAGCTCCTAGGGCTATTCCAACTCAATTCTAAATTTCTAACCTTAATCTGAGGTAAATGTGCTGTCTCCCAACCCCCAAAGTTTTCCCGCCAAAACCTTACACAACCCCCTTCTCCCCTTTTCCTGCCTCTTCCTCCCTTAGGTGACGTTCCAAGGCTTTGCCCCCCCCCCCCCCCCCGGCTAAAAAGAAAATATTGGACAGCTATTTGTCCAAAATGGTACAGGCTTGAGCAGGGGGTTGGACTAGAAGACCTCCAAGGTCCCTTGCAGCCCTATTTTGATTAGTTGAATTGATCAGTGGAACGACTTGCCACCAGAAACTGTGGGTGCCCCATCGCTGGAGGTTTTTAAGAAGAGATTGGACAACCAGGTAGTGTAGAGTTTCCTGCCTAAGAAGGGGGTTTAGGCTAGAAGACCTCTAAGGTCCCTTCCAGCCCTATTCTGATTAGCTGAACAATTGATCAGTGGAACGACTTGCCACCAGAAGTTGTGGGTGCCCCATCTCTGGAAGTGGACTGGGCAGCCATTTGTCCAAACTGGAATAGGGGCTCCAGCTTGAGCAGGGGGTTGGATTAGAAGACCTCCAAGGTCCCTTCCACCCCTATTCTGATTAGCTGAATGATAAGAACAATTGATCAATGGAACGACTTGCCACTAGAAGTTGTGGGTGCCCCATCTCTGGAGGTGGACTGGGCAGCCATTTGTCCAAAATGGGATAGGGTCTCCAGCTTGAGCAAGGAGTTGGACTAGACATCCAAGATCTCTTTCAACTATTATTTTTTTTTAATGTTATTTTTCTGTTAAAAGCTAATACGTCAGGTAGATCTTGCTGTAGACATCCAAGAGAAATAAAGAGACAGAGAGAGAGAAAAGCAACTTATTTCCACATGCACTTTAAATGTGCTTCTAACAGCTCTGAATGCTTCTCGGAAAGAGATGTAAAATTTAATCCCTGGAGCTGATTTATAAAGAGGGTCAATTTGCTTCCGTCTGCAGTGGAAGATCTTTATTACTTGGGAGAAGCAGTTAAAGCATCTTGGTCTTCTTCAGCCCCGGAAAACTCTTATAGGTGCTGCTTCAAATTGTGTGTTCTTGTTATTTGTGGAGGGAAGCGCTGGCAATTACGGGGAGACTTGGCTAGGGAAGGCAGCATACTGATTTTAAAATTAAGAAAGGAAGCATCTTAGGAGACGACTAATCAGCAGCCTCTGTTTGGTGTTTAGTGGTTCGTGCCTTTGCACAGCATAGTAAGAAACAATTCCTGGTGTGTGTGTGTGGTGATTTGTGATGTTTCCTCTGTTCCAATGGCCTGAGAGCTCAGATGATAGGGTCATAGGTTGGTTTCTGCCCTAGGAAACTGAGGCGACAGTTTTATTATTATGTTTTATTTTTGGGTTATTAGTATTTCTTAGATGAAGTGTGGAGCTTTCTATCAAAGATAAAGGTTTCCCCTGTCCAGTTGTATAGAATAAATAAGAATAGAATAGAACAGAATAGAATATGGAATATGGAATAAAGAATAAAGAATAAAATAGAATGGAATGGAATAGAGTGGAATAGAATGGAATAGAATAAAATAATAATAATAATAATAATAATAATAATAATAATAATAATAATAATAATTTATTAGATTTGTATGCCGCCCCTCTCCGAAGACTCAGGGCGGCTCACAATATGATAAAAACAGTATTATACAGGCACAAATCTAATATAAAAAAAAACTAAAAACCCTATCATAATTAAAAACCAAACAGCACATACATACCAAACATAAATTATAATAAGCCTGGGGGAAAGGTGTCTCAAATCCCCTCAAATGCCTGGTGGTATAGGTGGGTCTTAAGTAGTTTACGGAAGACAAGGAGGGAGGGGGCAGTTCTAATCTCTGGGGGGAGTTGATTCCAGAGGGCCAGGGCCGCCACAGAGAAGGCTTTTCCCCTGGGGCCCGCCAGACGACATTGTTTAGTCGATGGGACCCGGAGAAGGCCAACTCTGTGGGATCTTATCGGCCGCTGGGATTCGTGCGGTAGCAGGCAGTTCTGGAGGTAGATAGAATAGAATGGAATGGAATGGAATGGAATGGAATGGAATGGAATATGGAAATGGAAAATGGAATAGAATAGAATAGAATAGAATTTTTTTATTGACCAAGTGTGATTGGGCACACTAGGAATTTGTCCTTTGTTCATAAGCATTCAGTGTACATAAAAGATAAGTTCCTCAAGAATCATGACGTACACGTACGACACTTAATTATTATCATAGGGTACAAATAAGCAATCAGGAAACTATCAATATTAAATAATAAAGCCCTTCATGGCAACGGACCAGAATACATCCAGGTCCGTCTTCTGCCACACGAATCCCAGCGACCGGTTAGGTCCCACAGAGTCGGTCTTCTTCGGGTCCCGTCAACTAAACAATGTCGTCTGGCGGGACCCAGGAGAAAAGCCTTCTCTGTGGTGGCCCTGATCCTCTGGAACCAGCTCCCCCCCCAGAAATCAGAATTGCCCCCACCCTCCTTGCCTTTCGTAAGCTCCTCAAAACCCACCTCTGTCGTCAGGCATGGGGGAACTGAACTACCCTTTTCCCCCTAGGCTTATACAATTTATGCATGGTATATTTGTGTGTATGTTTGGTTTTAATAAGGGGTTTTTAATTATTTTAAACATTTGTTACATGCTGTTTATTACTGTTGTTAGCCGCCCCGAGTCTATGGAGGGGGGCGGCATACAAATCAAATAGATAGATAGATAGATAGATAGATAGATAGATAGATAGATAGAGAGAGAGAGAGAGAGAGAGAGAGAGAGAGAGAGAGAGAGAGAGAGAGAGAGAGAGAGAGATAGATAGATAGATAGATAGATAGATAGATAGATAGATAGATAGATAGATAGATAGATAGATAGATAAAAATCATAAGGATACAAGCAACCGGTCACGCAGTCCTAAGTGGGAGGAGATGGGCGATAGGAAGGATGAGAAGACTAATAGTCTGGTCTAGGATGGGCAGCTCTATATATGCTTTAAATAAATGCACAATGACTTTCTAAGACACAGTGAGAGCAATTCACCCACTTACCCCCAGAGGTTGTGGGTGCTCCATCACTGAAGGTTTGTAAGAAGAGCCTGGACAGCCATTTGGCTGGGATGGTAGGGGGTTGCACTAGAAGACCTCCAAGGTCCCTTCCAACTGTGATATTCTATGTTCTTCCAAGTCAACATCCTTCCATTCTACTATGGAAGACCAGGATGAGTTGGAGCTGTTTGGGGTCCTGAAGTTTGCTGTCTTGTTATTTTACGTCACAGAAGTTGTTACCTATATGGCCTAAAATTTCCCCATCCCAAACAATTCCCCTCCAAAAGCTTCATGGGTGACCCCAAAATGAAGCAGAGATAACTTTCATCTCCAATTTTAGCAAACAATTATTCAGTGTTTATTGTTGTTTGTTTATTTCAGTGGTGGGTTGTAAATACTTTTGTTACTGGTGTGTCTGTGTGCGTGCAGCACTTCTGCACATGTGCAGAAGCATTCCGGGTGAGTGGGCGGAGCCTCCTGCCCCCACCGCTACTGGTTCTAAGAACCGGAACAACCCACCACTGGTTTGTTCGCCTGTTTGTGTTTGCAATCGACCGGTCGGTTGTTTGTAGATGGTTCTTTGCTCGTTTTGTTGATAAATAGGGCTTCTATTTTCCTGAGTCAGTTTTATTGTCTTTAACCTCATTTATCTCCCAGATCATTTGATTTCCTTAGAGTGTCATCCCGCCGTTTGTGTGAAGCGGGGATTATTAATATTCGGGGAGGGGAAAACCTGCTATAAAACTCTAGGCCAAGGTGAGCCAATAGCAGAGAAGGAGCTTATAAAACCGTCGTTCAATCACTCGATAAAACAAATATCTCTATTGGAGAAATGTCTAGGGGCGGCGGCTGAAAAATCCTATTAAATATGATTTCTCTCTCTCTCTTTCTCTCTCTCTCAAATGGAGACCCTCTGCAAGTTGAACTTGTGTGGAGGAATTCCAGTTGCAAAACCCAGGACTGCAGAAGCCCACCTCTGAAAACTAGTTAAAGTAAGAAAGATCTGAGCTAAAACATCTCCCACAAATCACTTTCTCTGCTCCAGAATCTCAGCAGTGCAAGGCAATATTTTTCTCCTGCAGTCCCTTCTTTGGTCCCTGTCCTTAAGAATGACAGGTCCTGGTTTTGCCTGTCAGAGAAACTGAAGTAGTGAGGAAAAAACAAGCACAAAATAATATGCAGATTTACATTAGTTTAGATGAGATTTATTGGATTTATATGCCGCCCCTCTCCGAAAACTCGGGGCGGCTCACAACAAGATAAAAACAATACATAATAACAAATCCAATACCCACCAATCCAATTACAATTTTAAGCTAAACATTCATAAAAACAACCCCAGAATATTAAAACACGCATACAATCAATCTAACACCAAAACAACATGGGCAAGGGGGAGATGTTTCAGTTCCCCCATGCCTGACGGCAGAGGTGGGTTTTAAGGAGTTTGCGAAAGGAATTTATCGAAAGATGGTTGTTGTTTTTAAAAAATAAAAAATAATTCAAGAACTTTTAACGTTTCTCCAACACTCCGTGGCCTGCATTGGCTGCCGATCAGTTTCCGGTCACAATTCAAAGTGTTGGTAATGACCTTTAAAGCCCTACATGGCATCGGACAAGAATACCTCCGAGACCGTCTTCTGCCGCACGAATCCCAGTGGCCGATAAGGTCCCACAGAGTTGGCCTTCTCCAGGTCCCGTCGACTAAACAGTGTCGTCTGGCGGGCCCCAGGAGAAGAGCCTTCTCTGTGGTGGCCCCGGCCCTCTGGAATCAACTCCCCCCAGAGATCAGAACTGCCTCCACCCTCCTTGTCTTTCGTAAATAGCTTAAGAGGGAATTGAGACATTTCCCCCAGGCTTATATAGTTTTATGTATGGTATGCTTGTGTTTGTATGTTTTTATATAATGGGTTTTTAGATATTTTTTCTTTTAAATATGAGATTTGTTTATTGTACACTGTTTATTATTGTTGTGAGCCGCCCCGAGTCTGCGGAGAGGGGCGGCATACAAATCTAATTAATAATAATAATAATAATAATAATTATTATTATTATTATTATTATTATTATTATTATTATTATTATTATTAAAGGTCTCCTTAATTTTTAGGCGAAAAATCTTGTTATGTCTTGCAGACAGAAATGGATGAAAAGTGTGCACTCTCTGAGCTTGGCTGTTTGCTTGAAGACATTTCGTAACCCAACTAGATAATATCATCAGCGCTAGTGAGTATGAGGTTTGCTTCCTGTTTATATAGAGAATCTCTGAGGGTTGTTTGCTTGCAGATATTTCACGACCCAACTATTTATTTATTTTATTTATTTATTTTATTTTATTTATTTATTTTGTCCAATACACAATGAGGGTTTTAGTGGGTATATATCTATATACACATAGTAAAATACATGATGAAGGTTATAGAGGAGATACTCATAGTAAAATATATCTAAGAAAGAATAGAAGATAAAGTAATAGAACATATCAATGAAAGAATAGGAGAAGAGATTCAGGAATAGAAGAAAGGTATAGGAGATATAGGAGAGCAATAGGACAGGGGACGGAAGGCACTCGAGTGCACTTATATTGTCGTTGTGAGGGAGTATGGGGGTTTTGTTCCCTCTTATATATAGTAGCTTGCCCCTGGCAGGAGTGTGTTTTTCTCCTTGATTATATTATTGTTTCCTGTTTGTTTGTTTGATTGTTTGTCTGGGGTTAATCCCTGTTTATCTAGTGGCTGGAAAAGGTGCATTTCTGCTCTTTTTGTTTCCTCCTTAGCTTTTTGTTGTCTCTATTCCATGGTGTGTAAATGTGTTTTATCTCTTTGTGTCTGTTGATGGCTGGTGTATCCCAGTCCAGAAACACCCTGAAGTGATCATTTGTGTTTTTCTGGATGGCTTTTGAATTGCCATCCAATCTCTTAGCCTTGTTTGCAAGAACGCAAAAATAAAAATGGAATCTTTTGACTATTCACCATTTCTTCTTTCTTCTGCACGCATTCAAATTCACAACCCTTTAACTAGAACGCCGTTTTTGTTTCAGACAATACCTGCTTTGATAACTGACGTACCACATAGACAATGGCAGAAGGATATATTTGTATGGCAGTTGGGAGGAACAACATGAGTGAAATGTGAAGTATGGCAAGATACAAAGAGCAGAGCTTAACAACCGCCTCTAAGAACGTAACAGTAAATGCAGGTTGATCACACGAACAATCCGTTTCATGACAATCAGACGATACAACCATAATAGGCGGACCCCGTTCCAGCCTCTCCCTTTCACGCTTTTAAAAATAAGCACAGGGAAGGTTTTTATTTTATAATCTTAGAGTAAGAGATAATTTTGTGACTCGACTTATTTCTATTGCAAAGCGGTGTGTGTGTGTATGTGTGTGTGTGGCAAGTCTTGGCATATTCAGGTCTTTTACTGTGTAAGAAGATTGATAGAATCTTGGTGACGTTTTAACAAGGTCCCACTCGTCATCTTCAGGCTGGTGTTTTTGGCTTCATGCTAGGGTGAACAAAACATCATTAGAGCTGCCGTCTTTCTATAAATATTGGTCTGTGTGTGTGGCTTAATGCTGGCTTAATTGCTGTAAGTGGGTTGGTTGGCTGTGTTGTAACATCTTGATTGGTAGATGGGGGAACACCTTGAGTAGTTGATTGACAGTTGCAGATTAGTTGATGGTTGCAGATTAGGGTGACACCCTGAGTAGTTGTTGGAGTTGATGTTTGCAGGTTAGTCAACTGTTTTGTAATGTATGTCTGTGGTAGAAACATAGAAACATAGAAGTTTGACGGCAGAAAAAGACCTCATGGTCCATCTAGTCTGCCCTTATACTATTTTCTGTATTTTATCTTAGGATGGATATATGTTTATCCCAGGCATGTTTAAATTCAGTTACTGTGGATTTATCTACCACATCTGCTGGAAGTTTGTTCCAAGGATCTACTACTCTTTCAGTAAAATAATATTTTCTCATGTTGCTTTTGATCTTTCCCCCAACTAACTTCAGATTGTGTCCCCTTGTTCTTGTGTTCACTTTCCTATTAAAAACACTTCCCTCCTGGACCTTATTTAACCCTTTAACATATTTAAATGTTTCGATCATGTCCCCCCTTTTCCTTCTGTCCTCCAGACTATACAGATTGAGTTCATTCAGTCTTTCCTGATACGTTTTATGCTTAAGACCTTCCACCATTCTTGTAGCCCGTCTTTGGACCCGTTCAATTTTGTCAATATCTTTTTGTAGGTGAGGTCTCCAGAACTGAACACAGTATTCCAAATGTGGTCTCACCAGCATTCTATATAGTGGGATCATAATCTCCCTCTTCCTGCTTGTTATACCTCTAGCTATGCAGCCAAGCATCCTACTTGCTTTCCCTACCGCCTGACTGCACTGTTCACCCATTTTGAGACTGTCAGAAATCACTACCCCTAAATCCTTTTCTTTTGAAGTATTTGCCAACACTGAACTGCCAATACAATACTCAGATTGAGGATTCCTTTTCCCCAAGTGCATTATTTTACATTTGGAAACATTAAACTGCAGTTTCCATTGCTTAGACCATTTATCTAGTAAAGCTAAATCATTTACCATATTACAGACGCCTCCAGGAATATCAACCCTATTGCACACTTTAGAGTCATCGGCAAATAGGCAAACCTTCCCTACCAAACCTTCCCCTATGTCACTCACAAATATATTAAAAAGAATAGGACCCAGAACAGACCCTTGTGGCACACCGCTTGTAACCTGACTCTGCTCAGAATACTCGCCATTAACAATAACTCTCTGATGTCTACGCTTCAGCCAGCTGCAAATCCATTGAACTATCCAGGGATTAAGTCCAATCTTCACTAATTTATCTATCAGCTCTTTATGTGGAACCGTATCAAAGGCTTTGCTGAAGTCCAGGTAGGCAATATCCACGGCACCACCTTCATCCAACACCTTTGTGACATAGTCAAAGAAATCAATGAGATTAGTCTGACACGATTTGCCTTCAGTAAAGCCATGCTGATTTGGGTCTAATAAGTTATTGTTTTTTAGGTGCTGATTTATCCTCTTTTTGAGTAGAGTCTCCATCATTTTAACTACAACTGATGTCAAGCTAACTGGCCTGTAGTTACCAGCTTCTTCTCTACTGCCCTTCTTGTGAATAGGCACAACACTGGCCATTCTCCAATCCTCAGGAACTTCTCCTGTTAACAAGGATTGGTTAAACAAATCAGTCAGGGGGGTAGTAATGACAGATCTGAGTTCTTTAAGAACTCTGGGGTGGATGCCATCTGGACCCATTGCCTTATTTATCTTTAATCGTTCAAGTTCTTCTAAGACATCGGCTTCTAAAATCACTGGAGCTGAATCCGTACAGCTGGAAGCAATGCTATATCCCTCTATAGTATTATTTTGTAAGGTGTCTTTTGAGAAAACTGAACAGAAGTAACTATTGAAATGGTCAGCGATCTCCTTATTCCCATTAATGTATGTATTATTCCCGGTACTAAGCTTCGTGATGCCGCAGTTTTTCTTCTTCTTATCATTAATATATCTGAAGAAGGTTTTATCCCCCTTCTTTACAGATTTGGCAATTTCTTCCTCTTTTGAGGCTTTAGCAGCATATATTATCTGTTTCGCCTCCTTCTGTCTCATTTTATATACCTCCCTATCAGCTATACTTCCAGACTCTTTATACCTCCTATAGGCAGCCTTTTTTTCATTAACTATAGCCCTTACATCATTGCTAAACCATAGCGGTTTCTTCTTCCTTTTACCTTTAGTTATTTGTCTTACATACAGTCCAGTGGCTTTTAAGATGGCCTTTTTTAATACAGTCCACTGGATGCTCGCTCCTGCCATTCTATCCCTCCCCTTTAATTCATTATCTAAATATTCTCCCATTGCATTAAAATTTGTTTTTCTGAAATCCAATACTTTGGTTGCATTATAGGATTGCTCACAATGAGTTTTTACATCAAACCACAAACATAGATGGTCACTGCAACCTAAATTTTCTCCCACCTTGACATCTGAAACCCAATTCCCATTCGTAAAAACTAAATCTAGAATATTCTCCCCTCTAGTTGGTGTCTTAACCAGCTGTGCCAGAGCTGCTCCTGTAAAGGCCTCTACTATATTCTTACTTTTGCATGTAAGGGCACTGGGGATATTCCAGTCAACATCAGGCATGTTGAAGTCACCCATAACCACAATATCTCCCTTTACTGCCATTTGGGTAATTTCATCCACCATCTTGTTGTCATATTCCTCAGATTGCCCTGGAGGCCTATAGATCACCCCAATTCTAATGACAGAACCTTCTTTATTTTGCATGCAAATCCAGAGAGTCTCTAGATCTTGACACGTATTTTGAATTAGTGTTGTTTTTAGACTTTCTTTAATATAAATGGCTACTCCCCCTCCCCTTCTCTCTATTCTATCCTTCCTATACAGTGTATATCCTGGTATGGATATACTGTGTGGATATACAATGTGGTGTAACATTGTGGCCTGGATATGTGTTTATTTATTTATTTTATTTTATTTTATTTATTGGATTTGTATGCCGCTCCTCTCCGGAGACTCGGGGCGGCTAACAGCAATAATAAGACAGCGTATAACAATAATCCAATACTAAAAACAATTAAAACCCATTAATATAAAAAGCCAAACATACATACAGACATACCATGCATAAATTGTAAAGCCCTAGGGGGAAAGAGTATCTCAATTCCCCCATGCCTGGTGGCAGAGGTGGGTTTTAAGTAGCTTACGAAAGGCAAGGAGGGTGGGGGCAATTCTAATTTCTGGGGGAAGTTGGTTCCAGAGGGCCGGGGCCGCCACAGAGAAGGCCCCTACCCTGGGTCCCACCAAGCGGCATTGTTTACTTGATGGGACCTAGAGCATATGTCAGTTTGCTTTGTATGGATGTTGGAGGGGATGTATAGCAGGGGGACGTTAAAAGCATCCTTAAGAACATCCTGTTGATCCAACCTAGGTGAGATCACATACCAGCCAGGGATTGTGTCCTAGAATCTAGATCATACTGGCGGTGTGAACTGTGTGAGATCATGTAGGTATGCGAGGCTTACTTAAGATAGGCAGTTTGCAGGCACACAACCTCTACCTGACCTCTATCACTTTTTTCCCAAATGCCCTCACTCTGCTAAACAAATGATGCAAAAAGGATGTTGAGAAAAAGTGCAGAGAAGAGCGACAAAGATGACGAGGGGACTGGAGGCTAAAACATGTGAAGAACGGTTGCAGGAACTGAAAAGAAGGACCAGAGTCTTCCGATATCTCAGGGGTTGCCACAAAGAATAAGGAGTCAACCTATTCTCCAAAGCCCTTGAGGGTAGAACAAGAAGCAATGGGTAGAGACTAAACAAGGAGAGAAGTAACTTAGAACTAAGGAGAAATTTTCTGACAGTCAGAATGATTGATAAGTGGAACAGCCTGCCTCCAGAAGCTGTGAATGCCCCAACACAGGAATAAGCAGATGTTGGATAATCATCTGTCTGAAATAGTGTAGGGTTGGACTAGAAGACCTCCAAGATCCCCTCCAACTCTGTTATTATTATTATTATTATTATTATTATTATTATTATTATTAAATTATTTATTTATTTATTTATTAGATTTGTATGCCGCCCCTCTCTGTAGACTCGGGGCGGCTCACAGCAATAATAAAGACAATGTAAAAACAAATCTAATAATTTAAAAAACACTAAAAACCCCATTATTAAAAGCAAACATACACACAAACATACCATGCATAAACTGTATAGGCCCAGGGGAGATGTCTCAGTTCCCCCATGCCTTACGAAAGGCAAGGAGGGCAGTTCTAATCTCCGGGGGGAGCTGGTTCCAGAGGTTTGGGGCCATCACAGAGAAGGCTCTTCCCCTCGGTCCCGCCAAACAACATTGTTTAGTCGACGGGACCCGGAGAAGGTCAACTCTGTGGGACCTAACCGGTCGCTTAATACTGTCAAACTACTTACTAAGACTGCAGTATTATTAATCTTCTCATTGTTCCCATCAGCCATCTCCTCCCACAAATGACTATATTATTGTAACTTTCTGGCTTGTATCCTTAACGGATGATATCGACTGGTTCCTGATACGATTTGATTGCTTATTAGTACCCAGACTATCATTAAGTGTTGTACCTCACAATTCTTGAGGAATGTACCTTTTCTTTTATGTACACTGAGAGCATACAATTCAAAGTGTTGGTTATGACCTATAAAGCCCCCCATGGCACCGGACCAGATTACTCAAGGACCGCCTTCTGCTGCACGAATCCCAGCGACCAGTTAGGTCCCACAGAGTGGGTCTTCTCCGGGTCCCGTCAACCAAACAATGTCGCTTGGCGGGACCCAGGGGAAGAGCCTTCTCTGTGGCGGCCCCGGCCCTCTGGAACCAACTCCCCCCAAAGATTAGAATTGCCCCCACCCTCCTTGCCTTTCGTAAGCTGCTTAAAACCCACCTCTGCCATCAGGCATGGGGGAATTGAGATACTCTTTCCCCCTAGGCCTTTACAATTCTATGCATGGTATGTCTGTATGTATGTTTGGTTTTTTATATTAATGGGTTTTTTAATTGTTTCTAGCATCAGACTACTATTGTACACTGCTTTATTGTTGCTGTTAGCCGCCCCGAGTCTCCGGAGAGGGGTGGCATACAAATCCAATAAGTAAGTAAGTAAGTAAGTAAGTAAGTAAGTAAGTAAGTAAGTAAGTAAGTACGTAAGTACATACATACATACATACATACATACATACATACATACATACATACATAAATACGCACCAAGACTAATTCCTTGTGTGTCCAATCACACTTGGCCAATAACGAATTCTATTCTACTCTGATCTCTACAATTGTTCAACCAACCTGGAAGACTTCAGGAGGCTATTTAAAAGCCTGCAAAAGGCAATCCTTGATAAATAGGATTTTTTTTTTCTCAGCCACTTTGAAAAGCACTCATTATTCAGTGATTTATCTTTTTTAAAAAACACCAATTACAGACAATAGTTTATTATTATTAATTTTTAAAAAGGAATTGGGGTTCTATGTAGGGAAGACCAGCTACCCCCCCATTAGAACCACTAAGGATTTATTCTCTTGTTCTGTCCCTGAACACAATTGTTAAGCACAGCTTACTTTTCCCTACTTAACCAGAGCAAGTGGGCCGCGGTTGAGAAATAATCACGGGGAAAAAAGCGTAGATGTCTGCGGGGACAGATTTAGAAGAGAAAGACAAGCACTCTCTCTTATTTGTACCTGACCTGAGTCTGGATAATGGGAAACTGAGGCAGCCAAGATTTTGGCTTATTGCGTGGCATGCTTTTCTCCCCGCTGGCCTGCTGCTCCCAAGATTAAAACCAACGAAAACGGCTAATAATTGAGACTCTCTTTCTTCCTTTTAGAGAAAAAAAATTCCTCTCTTGTCCCCTGTAAATGATCGTTTTTGAGAGAGGGAGGGAGGGAGGGAAGGAAGGAAGGAAGGGATAGGAATGGGAGGAAATGGAGTGATGGAGAGAGGAATGGGAAGGAAGGAAAGAAAGAAAGAAAGAAAGAAAGAAGGAAGGAAGGAAGGATTGAAAGATGCTAAATGAAGGAAGGGAGGGAGGAAGGGAAGGGAAGAAGGAAAGAAAGATGTTAAAGGGAAGAAAGAAGGAAGTATTGAAATATGCTGAACTCAGGGAGGGAGGGAAGGAAGGAAGGAAAGAAAGAAGGAAGGAAGGATTGAAAGATGCTAAATGGAGGGAGGGAAGGAAAGAAGGAAAGAAAGATGTTAAATGGAAGAAAGAAGGAAGTATTGAAATATGCTGAACTCATGGAGGGAGCTAAGGAAGGAAGGAAAGAAGGAAGGATTGAAAGATGCTAAATGAAGGGAGGGAGGGAGGGAAGGAAGGAAAGAAGTAAAGAAAGATGTTAAATGGGAGGAGGAAGAAAGTATTGAAATATGCTGAAGGAAGGAGGATTGAAATATACTGAACTCAGGGAGGGAGGGAGGGAAGGAAGGAAGGAAGGAAGGAAGGAAGGAAGGAAGGTGAAAAAGATTCCTCTCCTCAACCCCTCTGCAAAGCTGCTGAGCCTTCCAGTTTTCCTTCCCACTTCTTCACGAGTCGTTCCCTCCCTCCTTCCTTCCCTCCCTCCATTGAGCATCCGCAGAAAAAGTAATTAGGAGTTCCATCGCAAATGATTATTTCCCCCCAAAAAAGGCAACAATCATGACACAGAGTCTGTAGTGAGAGATTAATTCCAGGGCTTAATTGAAAGCGCAGGAGCAGAACTGAGAGGCCGGGCAAAGACTTTGGAGAGGGAAGGAACTTTTGGAGATAAAGCCCATCTGTCTTTTTATTTTTTTATTTTTTCATCCGAAAAGGCCTTTCCCATCTTCACAACCCATTCACACACACAGCCTCTCCCCCATGGATAAAGTTGGAGGGGGGGTTGCATTTAATGAAAAGAAGGACCAGGGGAGACCTCATATCAGCCTTCCAATATCCCCAAAGAAGAAGGAATCAAACTATCCTCCAAAGCACCTGAGGGCAGAACAAGAAGCAATGGGTGGAAACTAAACAAGGAGAGAAGCAACTTAGAACTAAGGAGAAATTTCCTGACAGTGAGAAGAACAATTAACCAGTGGAACAGCTTGCCACCAGATGTTGTGAATGCTCCAACACTGGAAGTTTTTAAGAAGATGTTGGATAACCCTTTGTCTGAAGTGGTACAGGGTTTCCTGGCTAAGCAGGGGGTTGGACTAGAAGACCCCCAAGGTCCCTTCCAACTCTGTTATTCTATTCTATTCCAATATCTCAGGGGTTGCCAAGAAGAAGAGGAAGTCAAGCTAGTCTTCAAAGCCCCTGAGGGTAGAACAAGAAGCAATGGGTGAAAACTAAACAAGGAGAGGAGTAACTTAGAACTAGAACAGTTAGAACAATTAATCCGTGCAACAGAAGTTGCTTTAAAAAAAAAGAACAGAAAAAGAAAAAAGAGAAAGAAATCCAGAATGAAAATAGTTAAGGAGAATACTTTAAACGTATAACTCCTGAGAAATGAAAAAATTCTGGTGGTTTATTCAGTTTCTCCCCTTTTTTTTTCTCCTTAGCCCCAAATTGAGAGCGTTAATTTCTGCATTGGTTTGTGATTTTTTTTAAAAAATAAAATCTTTCTTGAACTCTCGGGCAAATATAGTTCCAATCTTTGTAATTGTCTATACCGTTTTCTTTGCCTCTCAGCATTTGGATGTGCCTCTAATATATACATTGTTGACAAGGAAAATTAATACCTGTCACCTTTTTTTTTTGACGTAGATGTGTGTAGTTTTATGCTGCATTTCAGAATTTTGACAAATGCATGCTTCTTTCGGGATATAAATACATTCTACCTGAATCCATAGGAAAGAAGTATATACCGATTGTATTTTTCACCAGAAAATAATTTGATATCAGAAAAGACGGTTTATGTTTTTTCCTCCTCACAAGAGAATACAAATGATATACCGTATATTATGTTGTTTGTTTATTGTTATAGTTAACATTGTTTATTGTGTTTAAATAATTAACCAACTATTATTATTATTTTTGTTTGTGTGTGTTTTGTTTTGTTTTGTTTTTTTCCTTTAGTTACGTTTTGTAAATGTGTATATGTATATATATTTTAAATCAATAATTTTTTTTCTAAAAAAAAAAAAAGGAAAGAAGAATTAGAAGGGATCTCCGAGGTCATCTAAACCAACCCTCTCAGCCAGGGCAATAAATTGGGTAAGTTTATACGAAAGAACTAAAATAAATCATTATTATTTGTTATATTTATTTAGTGACCGTTTGAAGTTACAAGGGCACTGCAAAAAGCGACTTACGGCCGTTTTTCACACTTATGGCCATTGAATCATCCCCGCGATTATGTGACCAAAATTCAGCTGCTTGGCAGTTGACTCATATTTATGATGGTTGGTCCCAGGATCACGTGATCCAAAGTCAGAGAAGAAGCCAGATTCAAAATAACAACCGTGTTACTAACTTAACAGCCACAGTTAGTAACAACTGCAGAAAGAAAGGTCATAAAATGAGGCAAAACTCATTTTACAACCATATTTGGCTCAATTGTGAATCAAGGTCTCCCTGTATTTGCCCCTCATAAGAACCCAAGAAGAGCCCTGCTGAATCGGGCCAAAGCCCATTGAGTCCAGCATTCTGTGTCCCACAGTGGCCCCATCAATTGTCCATGGGGATCTTGAGCAGGAAGAGAAGGCAAGACCCTCCCTTTCCCTTGACCCCCAACAAGTGGGACCCAAGGGAATCCTGCCTGCCTCCACCAACAGAGAGGCGGCACTTGGACACCCGTTTCAATCACCACCTACGATACACTCGGCATCCCTGAATCTGTCTCATCCTGCCTTGAATCTATCCAGGCTGACAGCTGTCACGACCTCTTCTGGAAGGGAATTCCATCAACCAAGGACCCTCTGGGGGAAGAAATATCTCCTTTATTTGGCCTCTCTTTCTTACCTATGAGCTTTAGGGAGGGCCCCCTCGTCCTAGTATGGTGTGAGAGAGAAAAGGATTTTTCTCTATCCACCTTTTCTATCCCATGCATGATTTTATACACTTGATCAAGTCACCCCTTAAACACCGCCTTTCAAGGCTGAAGAGACCAAGGCGTTGCAACCTGGTTTCATAAGGGAAGGGCTCCATTTCCTTCATCATCCTTGTTGCCCTTTTTTGCACCTTTTCCAGTTCCATTCTTTCCTTCTTGAGATGCAGTGACCAGAACTGTACACAGGACTCCAAGTGTGGTCTCACCATCGATTTGTACAGAGGCAATACAACACTTGCCGACCTATTTTCGATTCCCTTCCTAATCATGCCAAGCACGGAATTTGCTTTTTTTTTTTTTTTTACTGCTGCTGTGCACTGGGTTGACCTCTTCATTGAGCTGTCCACCAAAACCCCAAGATCCCTTTCTTGGGTTGTCTCAGAAAGCTTGGTCCCCATGCTTTCTGAGACAACCCAAGAAAGGGGTCTTCTTCATCTTCTCATTGTTGGGGTGCCTTTCTCTCTGTTTCTTGCATAAATTCACAATTCTTTATAATCAGATTCTATTTGAGTAACAGCTAAATTGAACATAGTGGTAAGTTTCATGTTGCCACATAAAAGCATCCAGATACCAAAGAATAGAGTAAATAACTATTAAGACATTTACATAAATGCTAGCCGTTAAAATGTTTACACTTCCTGATTATGAATAAGGATTTGGGTGGGTTTTTCCTTTCCTTTTGTCCTTTTGCAAAAACATAGGTTTATTATTATTATTTTTCTCCCTTGAATCTCCTTGTGTGTGGGCGAGGATGTCTTTGCTATGCAAGGATTCAACACGCAGAAGAAAGGTACTGTTTGTGTACCTTTTGTGTTAACCATAAGTGATAAAACAAAGCCAGCCCACACGTCTTTTCTTAATGGAAGATCTAATCAAAGAACGCTTATTTTAATCAACACATCAAAACACTTTTTTAAAAAAAGAAGAAGGCTTTGATGAAAGGAAGAAAAATACACAAATTTCTCCAATGAATATTGTTTGAAAGTGAATTTACAGTGGAGAGAAGCCCCCGGACCCATGATTAAAGGCAGGGAATTGTTTAAGGGGAAACAGCAGTTGGGTCAGAGATCTCAAAATTTGAATTAGGTGTGATGGCATTCTTCCAATATTTGAGGGGCTGCCACAAAGAAGAAAGGGAGTCAAACTATTCTCCAAGGCATCAGGAGGCAGGACAAGAAGCAATGGGTGGAAATTAAACAAGCAGAGAAGCAACTTAGAACTAAGGAGGAATTTCCTAATAGTGAGAAGAATTAATCAGTGGAACAGCTTGCCTCCAGAAGTTGTGAATGCTCCAACACTGGAAGTTTTTAAGAAATATAGAAACATAGAAACATAGAAGATTGACGGCATAAAAAGTCCTCCTGGTCCATCTAGTCTGCCCTTATACTATTTTCTGTATTTTATCTTAGGATGGATCTATGTTTATCCCAGGCATGTTTAAATTCAGTTACTGTGGATTTACCAACCACGTCTACTGGAAGTTTGTTCCAAGAATCTACTACTCTTTCAGTGAAATAATATTTTCTCACGTTGCTTCTGATCTTTCCCCCAACTAACCTCAGATTGTGCCCCCTTGTTCTTGTGTTCACTTTCCTATTAAAAACACTTCCCTCCTGGACCTTATTTAACCCTTTCACATATTTAAATGTTTCGATCACGTCCCCCCCCCCCCTTTTCCTTCTGTCCTCCAGACTTTACAGATGGAGTTCATGAAGCCTTTCCTGATACGTTTTGAAGACGTTGGATAACCATCTGTATGGTCTAGGGTTTCCTGCCTAAGCGGAGGGTTGGACTAACTCTACTCTACTCTGCTCTGCTCTGCTCTACTCTACTCTACTCCACTCCACTCCATCCACTCCACTCTACTAAGGTCCCTTCCAACTCTGTTATTCTCTTCTGTTCTGTGCTATGTTATACCATGCCATTCCATGCCATTCCAATCTAAGTGTAATCTACCATCTAACATATACTGTGTATAATTACTATCACTCCCTGAACTTGTCTGTATATAAGGGCTTCAAGCTTGTGTCTTTCCAACTTCTCTAACCCATATCATATATGCCATTAGCAGAAAGTTGGGTTCCTAAAAAAAACCTCTTTTCAGACTTCTTTTTAAAGCTCAGTTGTTCTCAGAACTGGGGAAGCTTTTGCGATCAGAGACCAAATGTCCTTTTTTCTTTGTGGCAGTAAACAATGCTGCTTGTTGATCGGTCCTGTGGGAGCTCCCCACATCATATAAATCAAAGATGTCTGCCAGGAACTTATAATAAGAATACAATCCGCTGTGTTGTCCCATTTTCTTTTTAGAAATAATGTCATATTTTCCTCATATCTGCTTCTGGAAAGTCTGTTGCTCTTTTCGTCTCCTTGGATCTTAACAAGATGATGTTAAAATCTCTTCCAGGGTTGGGTAAGTGTTGCTCTCTTTTAGCAACTCCATTTCTTTGGGGGTTTTTTTTTAAAGCTGCACACATAAACAAAAACACCTACAAATTAGGGTCAAACGTTTTAGCAAATTGCCATGTGATGTTTTAGAAGGTAGGATGTCTATTGCAGAATATGATATAGTGCGATTCTTCATTTGCAGGAGGCTTCTGCCTTAAAGATTTCACTCTAGGCCATATGTGCACATATATGTGTGTGCTTTGCAATTCACAAGCTCATACACAGAGCACTCAATTTTGCTAGCAAATCATCTAAAATCAGTGTCCCTTCCATCCTTCCTTCCTCCCCTTCCTCTTCCTTCTCTTCCTTTCCCTTTCCCCACTTTTTCTCCTTACTTCCTTTTTCTGATTCCTCCTTTCTTCTTTCCCTCCTTCTGCCTCTCTTTCCTCCCTCCCTACTTTCTTCCCTCCCTTTCTCCTTCCCTTCTCTTCCTTTCCCTTGTTTCCCTTTTTCTCCTCCCTTCCTTTTTCTCCTTCCTCCCTTCTACCTTCTCCCTTCTGCCTCTCTTTCCTCCCTCCCTCCCTTCTCTTCCTTTCCCTTTCCCCCCTTTTTCTCCTTCCTCCCTTCTGCCTTCCTTCCTTCTGCCTCTTTCCTTCCTCCTTCTCTCCCACCATCCTTTCCTTCCTTCCTCCTTCCCTTCTCTTCCTTTCCTTTCCTCTTTCTCCCTTTTCTCCTTCCTCCCTTTCCCCCTTCCTTCCCTCCTTCCGCCTCTCTTTCCTCCCTCCCTCCCTTCTCTTCCTTTCCCTTTTTCCCCTTTTCTCCTTCCTCTCTTTCCTTCCTCTCTCTCTCCCACCGTCCTTTCCTTCCTTCCTTCCTCCTTTCCTTCTCTTCCTTTCCTCTTCCCCCTTTTCTCCTACCTCCCTTTCCCCCCTTTCTTCCCTCCTTCCGCTTCTCTTTCCTCCCTCCTTCCACCTCTCCATCTCTCCCTCCCTCCTTTCTTCCTTCCCTCTCTACGGTGGGACTATAACTCACTGTCTCCTGGTGACTGGCCCAACCTCACTCAGCTCAATTTCCTGCATAAGGTGAGGTTAGAAATCACTGTCTCTTGGTATCTAGCCAGGTGCCCTGCCTGCATAATGTCTCTCACTGTGCACCTTCTTCCTACTTTGATACTCTTACTAAGACTTATTTCCTCCGTGTTGCAGAAGAAACATAGAAGATTGAGGGCAAAAAAAGACCTCCTGGTCCATCCAGTCTGCCCTTATACTAATTTCCTGTATTTTATCTTAGGGTGGATCTCTTTTTATCCCAAGCATGTTTACATTCAGTTCCTGTGGATTGACCAACCACGTCTGCTGGAAGTTGTTCCAAGCATCTCCTACTCTTTCAGTCCAATAATATTTTCTCACGTTGCTTCTGATCTTATTTAATGCTGCTCAGGGTTCCTTCCAATCCCGATTCTTCCAAGCAACTCTTGGATGGGCTTGGCTGCTCTTAAACTCCTGTTTTCTCCAGCAAACCTCCTCTTCCGATGTGGCCTTTGTTATATTCAGTCAAGTCTTGCTTGAAATATCTTAAATTACAGCCTTTTCTCTCGGCTTCCCACGGGAAGCCGTCCCGAGGACTAAGAGCTGTAACTGTCAAGCTGTCTCTTTCTAAAACATCCCTCTCCTGCCTCCCTCCGCTTAATTTCATTTCGTTGCTTGACCATTCGGCTTTTCATTCCACTCTTGGGAAAAAAGCATCCATTTTCTCCCAACATCTCTGGAGCGGTTGCTCTTAATATCTATTCGGCTGTTTCACATGAGCTGTTGGGCACTGCATCATCTTGGCGGATTCCTAATGCTAGTTTACCATCTCTTGAAAAATAAAAAAAAGATCTCCCTGTAAGTTGGTTTCATTTTGCTGCTCGCTGCAGCCTTTCCTAATAACGTGTCAGGGGCAAATAACCAGCAGCATTGGTTGAGTTCGAAGCAAAGAAGACTTTATTAGTGCTACCTCAAATAGAAGAATCTAGCCAACTAGGAAAGAGTCGTGTATTAAATTCTGGCAACTCGCCTTTCCATTCTTTTAAAAATAAGCACAGGGTAGGTTTTTATTTTATAATCTTAGAGTAAGAGATAATTTTGTAATTCAACATTTCATGGGGGGCGGGTGTAGGTCTTGGCAAACTTGGGTCTTTTCCTGTGTAAGATCGATAGAATCTTGGTGACATTTTGACAAGGTCCCACTCGTCATCTTCTGAAGGCAAACTGCCCTCCCCCAGTGGGCCGACCTCTAGGGAGGCACAGGATGCCATAATTGCCATATCAAAATGAAGCAATGGAGAAAATGTTCTCAATGAGACGACCTCGATTGAATCAAGATCGCTCCTTTTATTGTATTTCACTTTTCCTGACATGTGGTACAGAATGACCAATTCACGAACGCCACATACATTAAGCCATCCCCCAACTACCATTCACTCATGCGGTGTATGAGGCAACCTCCTCGTGACTTCCCTATAGATAATTAATGGAAGCTCCATTCATTGCCTTTTGCTGGATTGTGTGGTTATTGGTGATTAGCAAAGGAATGAGAGTAAGGCATATATTTCCTTATATGGAAGTTAGCTGTACGTTTTCTTCAAGCTGTATATCAAGTTAATTATATTCCACGTGGTCATGGATTCTGCAGCTTGCTTACTCAGCCTGGACTTTGCTGCCTTTCCATAGAGGAAGAATAAGGTTTATTCAGCACCCATTAGGCTAAAACATCACCCTTCAGCAATATTCTATCCCAAAGTTCAGTGCCTAAGAACCTATGATTACAACAATCTTCAGGCTAGTGTTTTTGGCTTCGTGCTAGTGCAAACATAGCATGGTCAGAACTGCTGTCTTTCTATAAATATTGTGTGTGTGTGTGTGTGTGTGTGTGTGATGCTGGCTTAATTGCTATAAGTGAGTTGGTTGTCTATTTTGTAACATCTTGAGTAGTTGATGGAGTTGATGTTTGCAGATTAATCAACTCGGGAGGAGTCAACAGAATTCAAGAAGGTGTCAGCAGTTAAGGTTCATCCCTCGTCCCGACACCCACAAGTTCATGATGTAGACCACTCTGCTTCTCTCAATGTCCACAGACCTCCCCTGTACTTCCGGCTCGTGCTGAACAAAGGATGACCTTGAATCTCTGGAAAGAATTTGTTGTGGCTAGTATCTTTCCCTCTCATGCAACCACCCCTCCCCAATTCCCATAGTCCTATTCTACGGGTGGCATGCCGAAGTCTACGACTCAAAACGATAGCTTCAACCTCCCTCCCTATCTCATTTTTAACCATTTCCATCTTAATAAATACTTGGAATTATGGACGTCTAATAATTGCTCCCAGAATCTTTGGGGCTATGGGACGCTTTGATCAGTTGGTTCTCTTTGGAGGAGAATCAAATTGCCTCTCTTTTGAATTAAATCTTTAAACAGCTCTGGAGAGTTTTTGCATCAAATTGAGTGCCAATCACAAACCACTTTGCTGGTTGTTTTTTAACCAAGACAAGAAGACATTTTATCAGTTTTTTTTTAAAAAAAATAGTTTTTATTAAATA
Source organism: Erythrolamprus reginae (assembly GCF_031021105.1). Lineage (NCBI taxonomy): Eukaryota > Metazoa > Chordata > Lepidosauria > Squamata > Dipsadidae > Erythrolamprus > Erythrolamprus reginae. The sequence goes on from NC_091957.1 coordinate 2,342,650, forward strand.
CTTTTAAAAAACATATAACACAAAGAGCAAAAGAGTAAAAAAGAAATTCATATATACATAAAAACGTGAAAACAATAACCTATATAAAGGTCCTCAGAAAGGGGCAGCATACAAGTCTAATAAATAAATAATAATAATAATACATAACAAATAACAAACAACAAAACAAACAAAACACTACAAACCCTATAATTTCTGGTTATTTTATTTTTGAACACCTTATCTGTCCCAACTATGACTTTTGTTTTTGTCCTTCTAGCCTCTTTCTTTATATAATTGTTTTGCAATTCAATCCCTTCAGTGTACTTTTTAAATAAATTTTTATAAAATATTTTTTTCAAGTTTGAATCACCTGTTTGACTCAATGCAGTTCGTCAAATCAAATGAACCAGAGTTTGGACAGAAAGCTGGATAGAGTTTGCATAGAGTTTGAGGATGGATAGAAAGCTCTGTCCAGGGTCCTGATTAGCATGTCAAATTTCCATCTGATCCAATTGACCAATATGGGACACCTCTGTCTAATTGACCAAGATGGGTCCTCTCTGTCTAATGATGGGTCATCTCTGAGCTTGGTTGTCTTCTTGGCAGATGTTTCATTATCCAAACTAGGTAAACATTATCACTGATGAACACTGAGTTTGGGTCATGAAATGTCTGCAAGAAGAAAACCAAGGACCTCTGGTTTTATCCATGAGCTCCAATTCTCCTTTATTTTTACCTAACCAATCATCTTGCTAGTTTATTTATTTATTTATTTATTTATTTATTTATTTATTTATTTATTTATTTATTCATTCATTCATTCATTCATTCATTCATTCATTCATTCATTCGGTTTTTATGCCGCCCTTCTCCTTAGACTCAGGGCAGCTTACAACCTGTTAGCAATAGCACTTTTTTAATAGAGCTAGGCTATTGCCCCCACAATCCGGGTCCTCATTTTACCCACCTCGGAAGGATGGAAGGCTGAGTCAACCTTGAGCTGGTGATGAGATTTGAACTGCAAGTCAGCTTCAGTGGCCTGCAGTACAGCACTCTACCTGCTGCGCCACCCCGGCTCATATAGTTCTCACACCAATACTCTTCTTTTTAAATGACAGGGGCTAGCCACCATGTTGGATTTTTAAGGAAATGTTGAAACTTTGCTGGGGTGTTTCCATACAATTCTCTGGTTTTACAAGTTTGACATCTCCCGACATCTTGATCCCAGTTCTATTGCATTTGCTCCCTTGTTCAACCAAGGTTATAAGTGTCTACTGGAAACCAACTATCAATAGACCCCCATCATGGCTTATCTCCCTTGCTAGAAAAGGATGTCATTTGGACACTCCTGTACAGTTCTCTCGCCATATGATCATTTGCAAAAATGGCAAGTTGCCAAAATATCTTCCATGCATATGTCTGTTAACTCTATTAGCTTGAAGTTCTTGGCGTTAGAATTCAAAAGAGCTGGAACAAATCAGTGTGGGAAATAATGAAAAAAAACAATAGTCTAATCCTTTTTTATAAAAAACAATTAAGCTCTCACTAGTACATATTATCCCACGCAGGGTAGTCTCAAGTAATGAGATGGGTGGCATATAAATTTAATAATTAATAAATGTTGAAGGCAAGAGGTGATATGTAAGGAAAGAAAATAGATGCACAGCGGGGTGCGGTGCATTGAAGTTTATCTGTCAATCTGTCAATCTCATCTCACAGCAAGCCTTCCAAAAGGCATTAAGGTATTTTCTGCATCTATTCTTGCAAATTGCTGATGGTTTGATGTCAAACTATATTAGCATGAAAATCCTGGAGTAAATAGCTTTCCTGTCTGGTGTGCAATGATTGAAAATAACAGAGCTGAAAGGGACCTTGAAGGTCTTCTAGTCCAACCCCCTGCTTAAGCAGGACACCCCATGCCATTCCAGACAAATGGTTGTCCAAGTCTTCTTGAAAAGTCCAGTGATGGAGCACCTGCAACCTCTGGTGGCAAGCTGTTCCACTGGTTAATTGTTCTCACTCTCAAGAAATTTCTCCTTAATTCTAGGTTGGATCTCTCTTTAATGATCTTTCTTCCATCCATCCATCCATCCATCCATCCATCCATCCATCCATCCATCCATCCACTTACTTACTTACTTACTTACTTACTTACTTACTTACTTACTTACTTACTTACTTACTTACTTACTTATTAGATTTGTATGCCGCCCCTCTCCATAGATTCGGGCCGGCTAACAACAATAATAAAACAGCATATGACAAATCTAATATTAAAATAACTAAAAAAAACTTATTAAAAATCAAACATACACACAAACATACCATGCATAAATTGTATAGGCCTGGGGGGAAAGGAATATCTCAATTCCCCCATGCCTGACGACAGAGGTGGGTTTTAAGGAGCTTACAAAAGGTTGGAGGAGGGTGAGGGCAATTCTGATCTCTGGGGAGAGCTGGTTCCAGAGGGTTGGGGCCGCCACAGAGAAGGCTCCTTCCCCTGGGTCTCGCCAAACAACATTGTTTAGTCGACGGGACCTGGAGAAGGCCAACTCTGTGGGACCTAACCGGTCGCTGGGATTCATGTCCTGCTCTATGATGCTTTGGAGAATAGGTTGACTTCTTCTTTGTGGCGAATATTATGTTTCCCCTAGTCCTTCTTTTTACTAGACTAAACATATCCAGTTCCTATAACTGTTCTCCAGATGTTTTAGCCTCACGTCCCTTTGTTGCTCTTCAGTTGAGCACTTGTAGTAATTCTCTGGAGTTTTGGCTGGAAATCTGAAAAGCGGGACCATCTCAACCAAAGGTGGCTTAACCACATTTAGACTAGCATTCTGGGCGTGCCTTCCAGAATCTCTGTTTCAATGCTGGTCTGAATGAAATTAAGCTACCTTCCCTTTCCTCTTGAGCTGGTTCCGCTTTTCTTCTTGTTTCCACCAAAGCAAGATTTATATTCCTACCAAATGTTTGTCACAACTGCTTCAGGGTAATGTAAAGCACAGCCGCTATGTATTTTTTGTGTGTGTGGAAGAAAAACAGACAACCTCTTTCAATCAAAAACGGAAGGTGTATGCCCAGCTACTGTGTGTTTTTTGGTATTTCTTTGTGTTTTAGATCATGTATTTTTGTGGTTTTGGGGGTATTTCTTTGTGTTTAGGTATTTATTTGTGTTTTAGATTGTGTATTTTTGTGGTTTGGGGGGGATTTATTTGTGTTTAGGTATTTATTTGTGTTTTAGATTGTGTATTTTTGTGGTTTTGGGGGGTGGGATTTTTTGCATAGAGTTGAGATTGGTGGCTACAGAAATCAAATAACTAATAAATGTACCTTTGCTTGCATTGTGTTGTTAAGACTTGCAAGTTAGTCCAGCGGTAGAAATTATCAGAGTTTATCCAGGTGGCTGTGGGAAATATTGTTCAGTTTTTTGGTTTGGTTGCCTTGATAGTCAATATCATATATTCAGTGTATTTGTATATTTTCTGAGCTCGCGCAGGGTACAAAATCATAAATTAACTAGCTGCATTCCCACAACCCACAAAGCTACCAAAGTAGACTGAATAGAAACATAGAAGATTGACGTCAGAAAAAGACCTCCTGGTCCATCTACTCTGCCCTTATACTATTTCCTGTATTTTATCTTAGGATGGATATATGTTTATCCCAAGCATGTTTAAATTCAGTCCCCAACCACGTCTACTGGAAGTTTGTTCCAAGCATCTACTACTCTTTCAGTCAAATAATATTTTCTCACATGGCTTCTGATCTTTCCCCCCATGTGCCCCCTTGTTCTTGTGTTCACTTTCCTATTAAAAACACTTCCCTCCTGAACCTTATTTAATCCTTTAATATATTTAAATGCTTCAATCATGTCCCCCCTTTCCCTTCTGTCCTTCAGACTATACAGATGGAGTTCATTAAGTCTTTCCTGATACGTTTTATGCTTAAGACCTTCCACTGTTTTTGTAGTCCGTCTCTGGACCCATTCAATTGATCAATATCTTTTTGTAAGTGACGTCTCCAGAACACAGTATTCCAAATGTAGTGAATAGTGAAAAGAAACCTGGTTTGTTGCAGTGCAATGACCACCAGCAAGCCATTCACCCACCCAATTTAATGTATTGGGTAGCTAAGTAAATAAGGGTATTGTTGTAACCACAAGTCATGACATGGGAATGCCATAAAAAGTAGTTGTGTGAACATGCCACTTAGCAAGAATATTGTTTTGTCAATGCCTGAATGCTTTATGGGCCTCGCGCTTTCCCAACAATCAATATTCTTTGTAGCCTGGATGCTTCCGATGAGTCATATGATCGCCCATTATCGTTGCTGTGATTACTCACAGCCCTTAATCGTCTGGTATCTGAGAATCAACAGAATTGGCAAGGATCCAATAAATGCTTTTGTGGACAAGGGTAACACCTCTCCTTTATGTGACCCCACAAGACTCTGTCTTCTTGATTGGCAAATTGGGAGAGAGAGAGAGAGAGAAAGAGGGCGGGAGAGAAAACAGAGAGAAAATAAATCGATTTAGAGAGAAAGAGAGAGGGAAGATAGATTAGAGAGATAGGGAATTGGTAGAGAGAGAGAGAGGATAGATAGATAGATAGATAGATAGATAGATAGATAGATAGATAGATAGATAGAGAAAGATAGATAGATAGATAGATAGATAGAAAGAAACATAGAAACATAGAAACATAGAAACATAGATAGATAGATAGATAGATAGATAGATAGATAGATAGATAGATAGATAGATAGATAGATAGATAGATAAAAACAAACATAGAAACATAGAAACATAGAAGTCTGACGGCAGAAAAAGACCTCATGGTCCATCTAGTCTGCCCTTATACTATTTTCTGTATTTTATCTTAGGATGGATATATGTTTATCCCAGGCATGTTTAAATTCAGTTACTGTGGATTTATCTACCACGTCTGCTGGAAGTTCGTTCCAAGGATCTACTACTCTTTCAGTCAAATAATATTTTCTCATGTTAGATAGATAGATAGATAGATAGATAGATAGATAGATAGATAGATAGATGGGTGGGTGGGTGGGTGGGTGGGTGGGTGGGTGGGTGGGTGGGTGGGTGGGTGGGTGGGTGGGTGGGTGGGTGGATGGGTGGGTGCCTGGGTGGGTGGGTGGGTGGGTGGGTGGATGGATGGATAGATAGATAGATAGATAGATAGATAGATAGATAGATAGATAGATAGATAGATAGATACATAGATAGATTGGAGGAAGGGAGGGAGGGAATCCTAGCAAGGAATAATTGTGGTTTCATTATAACATTAGTCCATCTTTTGCATCATCATCATATGGATATGCACCCTTTTAAAAAAACCTATGCTTTTTTCCAAATCTACCCCACGGGAGCAGCTGGAATTCTGCTCAACAACTGCTGGATTCTGTCTCCTTTTGTGTCAGGGAGAGCGAGGGATAAAGCAGGCGTTTTTAGCAAGCCGTTCATTACTTCTGAATTCCTTCGGTTTTCCTGGTGCTCGCACAGCCCAAAGCAAAGGCAGTTAGATAATTATTCTCATTACAGCAGCAAATTTGGCATGCCGGTTGTTCTGGCTTCCAAATGGATTTCTTTTGAAAACAGAGAGATAAAAAGAAAGTGCAGGAAAAGCCGCCAATTCTGACAGCAAATAAAGATCAATACGTGAACTATTTTTCCCTCTGTTTCCTTTTTCCGTCAACGTTTGAAAAGATATCTTCAAAATCAATGGGAGTTTTCTATTTTTATTTGAGCCTGAAAGTTTGAATTCCCGCAAACATCCCTTGGTGTCCCAGGGACAACCCCAAAAAGCTATTATTTTAGTGTGTGTGTGTGCGTGCGTGATTTTTTAAAGCGAATTAGCCCACCTATGTCTTTGGGCGTGGGTGAAGTGGGCAACATTTATCCAAAGCACAAAATAATAGAAGGGGGAATTGCAATTTCCATTGAGGGTTGTCTGAACTGTGTCATAAAAACCTCTGATGAAATTGTATTTGATTCTGGAAGGAAAACCATTTGCTATTTTTTATTTTGTTTTTTTGGGTTGGTCTTTATGCCTCAATTTTCTTCTTTTTTTTCTTTCTTTCTTCCTTTCTTTCTTTTCTTTACTGCTGGTGCATTAAAAACCCACAAAGCGAAGTTCTTTGTGTTCCGTTGAGGGTAATCAGAACTGTATCATAAAAACCTCAGATGAAATTGTAAATGATTCTGGAAGGAAAACCATTTGCACTTTTTGGGGTTTTGTTCTTTTGAATTGGTCTATATGCATCAATTTTCTTTTTTTTCCCCTTTCTTTCTTTCTTCCTTTCTTCCTTTTTCTTTTTCTTTTTTTACTGCTGGTGCATTAAAAAACCCCACAAAGCCAAGGTTTTTTTGCCTGCCAACCTAAGTAAATGGAAGGTTTGGACATCATCTTCTATTTGGTTTCTGTTTATTTATTTTTATTTGTTTGTTTGTTTTGTCAAGTATGTATTGGTGGTATGCTAAGATATAATATTATTTATATACATGATACTAGTAAGAGAGAGAAACATTAGGACAGGGGACGGAAGGCACACTGGTGCACTTATGCACGCCCCTTACTGACCACTTAGGAATCAGGAGAGGTCAACCGTGGATAATCTAAGGGTAACGTTTTTGGGGTTTGGTGATGATATTACAGAGTCTGGTAGTGAGTTCCATGCATCAACTACTCGGTTGCTAAAGTTGTATTTCCTGCAGTCGGGTTTAGAGTGGTTTACTTTAAGTTTGTATCTGTTGTGTGCTCGTGTGTTGTTGTGGCTGAAGCTGAAGTAGTAGGAGATGACTTTGTAGCAGATGATTTTATGGGCTATGCTTAGGTCATATTTAAGGTGACATAGTTCTAAGCTTTCTCAACCTAGGATTGTAAGTCTAGTTGCATAGGATATTCTATTGCGGGTGGAGGGCTCTTCTCGTAAAGTATCTCTGGATGTTTTCTAGAGTGTTTATGTCCGAAATGTGGTGTGAGTTCCAGACAGATGAACCACTGTTGTGAGTTGTCCACATCCAGCTCAGCTGGTCATGGATTTTGAGGACCAAGAGACAAAGGAGTACTGGCACCGCAGGCCAGGGTTCTTGCCATCTGAGTCTGAAAGTGTGGTAGAGTTAGGGACAGAGGAACCACCAGAAACTGTAGAACCCCCAGTTAGGGTATTGTCCAAGTCAGAGGATGATGGGGACTTTGAGGATCAGGAACCCCTGTTATATGCAAGAATTAGTAGGATGAGATCTAGCCATGAGTATCTAATCCTTATCGTATCTTGATTGTATCTGCATTCTCATGTACCAATCCATCTTTATCCCTTGTTTCTCCAATTCATGAGTAGATTACCAGTTAAGATATCCTTATATCTTGCAATATTCCCCCAATTAAGTCTATTCGGGTGGATTAGGGCTTCCAATATTGATAACCAATAAACTAGTTTCAGATAGCAATTTTCTTTTACCTTTTCCCACACCACATACAAAGAGTTCCTTATATAGTGTCTCTGGAAATAGCTGTGCCATAAAAATGCGTGCCAACCTATACGTAAGTCATGTCCTTCCAAAGTCAAAAGTCTTGTATTTCCTAGCAAAATCCATTCTCTCATCCACGCCAATGTTGCCGCATAATAATATAGCTGCCAATTTGGTAGTCTTAAATCCACCTTTAAGTCTAGCATTTTGTGACATTTTTATGTTAAATCCTTGCCGTTTTTCCCTGCCAAACAAACTTCAAAATCATTTTATTTGCCTCACATCTGCTGGAAGTTTGTTCCAAGCCTCTACTACTCTTTCAAATCATATTTTCTCACGTTACTTCTGATCTTTCCCCCAACTAACCTCAGATTGTGCCCCCTTGTTCTTGTGTTCACTTTCCTATGAAAAACACTTCCCTCCTGAACCTGATTTAACCCTTTAAACCCATATTTAAATTTTTCAATCAAGTCCCCCCTTTCCCTTCTGTCCTCCAGACTATACAGATTGAGTTCATGAAGTCTTTCCTGATCAGTTTGATGCTTAAGACCTTCCACCTTTTTTGTAGCCCGTCTTTGGATCCGTTCGATTTTATCCATCTCTTTTTGTAGGTGAGGTCTCCAGAACTGGACACAGTATTATTCCAAACGGGGTCTCACCAGCACTCTATACAGCAGGATCGCAATAAAGAGAATCTGACTTCCTCTTTCACTTTGGGGAAGGTTGCAAAATAGAATCACGTGACCCCATGATGCCGCAAGTGTCATAAGTACCTGCCAGTTTCTAAGCCTTTCAATTTCAATCATGTGATCACAGGGATGCTCCTACAGGGGCTAGGTGTGAAAACTGGTCCATAAGTCAGGCAGTTATTAATTTCGAAAGGTAACTCAATGAAAGGTTGTCAGTCAAAATCTACCCGTAGTGCGTCAGGAAGAAAAAGGAGGGACAACGAGCGCTTTCTATTTCCAAGGGACCAATTTTCAGTGGTGGGATTTGTATTTTCCCCTCCTCTTTTCCCTCCGTCTTCAAATGTTGCTTCCTTGAAAGAAAGATGCTGCCAGTCGGGGAGAAAGAGGGGGTGGGAACATTAAAGGGATACTTCGTAGAAGCGCCTACTCAGACGAGCAGGAGGATGCGATGTAAAACACTTTACACATTAAAAGCTCGGGGATGAACCGTGAATTGAAATTGCATTGGGGGGGGGAGGACCACTATGATCTCCCGGCAGAGGGATTCGAGCAAAACCAAGATAAAAGATCTGACGTCTGCTTTCTTGCCTTCTCTTCTCCCTAAATTAGTTTTTATAACCGAATCGTAATTAAAATGAATACCTCCAGAATCGTCTAGGTCATACTTGAAAAGAGCTTTGAAAACTCTTAAGTTAAGGATACGCGCCCGAGTTTCAAACTTTTCTTGCACCCGGAGTCCAGAAATGAAAAATATATTTACAATAACACACACATACAAAAATCAAAATCTAAAGGCGACAGGGGATGCGAGATTCACTTCTAAATGGCTGGATAGGAACTGATAGGAACAGACTATCAATCCTAGGTCTAGAAAGCTTAGAACTACGTCGCCTAAAACACGATTTGAGTATTGCCCACAAGATCATATGCTGCAACGTTCTACCTGTCAATGACTACTTCAGCTTCAATCGCAACAACACAAGAGCACGCAACAGATTCAAACTTAATATTAACCGCTCCAAACTTGACTGTAAAAAATATGACTTCACCAACCAAGTTGTCGAAGCGTGAAACTCATTACCTGACTCAGTAGTGTCAACCCCTAACCCCCAACATTTTCCCCTTAGACTCTCCATGATTGACCTCTCCAGGTTCCTTAGAGGTCAGTAAGGGGTGTGCATAAGTGCACCAGTATGCCTTCTGTCCCCTGTCCAATTGTCTCTCCTTATCTCATTTATCTTTTCTTCCTTTCAAATATGTTCACCTATACTTTTACATCTTTTCTTCTATTCTTTTCTTTACTTATATTATTACATATCTTTCTCTTCAATGTGTATTATGTATTGGACTAAATAAATAAATAAATAAATAAATAAATAAATAAATAAATAAATAAATAAAATGATTTCTTCATACATTTTTCTTCTGAGCTTTGTTTTAATCGGCATTTATTTGTGAGATTGGTACTCTAGCTGGATGAACAAGGATTGAGGAAGAAATTTTCTGCAGTAAATGGGTTTTTTTTAAATGCACGCCTTGTTTTCCAGCATTGTGGCAGAGCCCAAATTGGCTTTTTAAAAAGCCCACTCACGAATGTGCTTAAATACTCTTGGAAGCAGCTGCCTCATTTCTCTGTAATTTCGAGAACTGGGACCAGATGCCTTGTTTAGGCCTTACAAAACTTCAAAATACCTCTTGGGACCCCAAAAAGCAAAATGAATATTGGCTGTACAAGTTTTTATGCACCTGGCGGTAAAATAAAAGAAAAATGTGCTTCAGAAGGGGCTTAAATAAAGACTCTTGAAAGCAGCGACCACTTTGCAATTCCAGAAAAAGAGGCAGCTATTTTCAAAAGCTGGGAACAGATGCCGTATTTAGGCCCATCAACATGTCAAAATATCTCTTGGGAACCAAAAAGAAAAAACGAATTCATACACCAGCAGTTATAAAAAGAAAAATTTTGCTTCAGAATGTACTTGAAAGCAGCTGCTTTTTTTACAGTCCCAGGAAAAGCCATGACTATTTTAAGTGAACCCAAGAACAAGGGGGCACAATGTGAGGTTAGTTGGGGAAAAGATTAGAAGTAATGTGAGAAAATATTATTTGACTGAAAGCGTAGTAGATGCTTCGAACAAACCTCCAGCAGACGTGGTTGGTAAATCCACAGGAATTGAATTTAAACATGCCTGGGATAAACATAGATCCATCCTAAGATAAAATACAGAAAAGAGTATGAGGGCAGACTAGATGGATCATGAGGTCTTTTTCTGCCGTCAGTCTTCTATGTTTCTATGTAACTTTGCAACATGATATGTAATAGAACCACCTAACAGATGAAGGCATGCATCTGATTTAGATTAATCTATTCAGCCTTCCGTTCAGGACGTTTGGCAACCTCTGACATCTCACAACAGCCAGGCAGATTGTTCCCTGAATGTATAAAGTGAGCAGCGTAGTCTGGAGAAGGTAGAAACGTTTGAAGACATCAACGTAACAGATCGGTTGTCGAAGGGTGTCCCGTTAATCTCCATCTCAATCGGTCCTCAAATACTTTCATCAGATATCCCTCGCTTACAGTAAAGGCAGCTGTAATATTAGCTACTGTCATCAGATCAAGGGTCCAGAGGACTAGAAAATCCGTTGCCTTCAAAAGGGCTTTAGACAAAGCAGGATCAATACATCCATCAGTTGTCAACCCTCCGCCATCCAATGGAGTTAAAAATAGGGTCCGTGAGCTCATCTTTTGGATCAGAGCAATGAATTAAATCCAGCAGAATTTATTTCCCTGTCATGAGAGATGAGGCTGGCTGCTCTAATCACGGCTCTTCTAGAGAGGTTGCATTGCATTGGAAATTAAGCAGATCTGGGGAAGAGCCAACGGATGACCATTATCCAATTTGCGGAGCAGGTGATCTGCTTCTTTGCTTACGAACGGAGGTTCTGCTCCCCATAAGTGTAGGACCTCCACTATAGCTTTTGAGATGCATAGAACTACCCGCATTTTGCAATAGGCACCTCCAGTCCTATTTTAAAGTATTTGCAGAATTTATGTCGCTAAGGAAGATGACCGCAAGGGAATCCAACTTGATTTTACAATCTTTTTTTTTTTTTGCCACGAGGATTAAGCAAACCACTGAGGTTGTTAAGTGATCTTGCAGTCCTTAAGCGAATCCAGCCTTTTCTATTAGAATAGAGTAGAATAGAATGGAATAGAATAGAACAGAACTAGATTAGATTAGAATAGAATGAATAGGATAGGATAGGAAAGAATAGAATAGAAAGAATAGAATTGGGTTAGATTAGAATAGAATAGAACAGAACTAGATTAGAAAAGATTAGAATAGAGTAGAATAGAATAGAATAGAATAGAATAGAATAGAATTCTTTATTGGCCAGGTGTGATTGGACACACAAGGAATTTGTCTTTGGTGCAGATGCTCTCAGTGTACATAAAAGAAAAAGATACATTTGTCAAGAATCATGAGGTACAACATTTAATGAGTGTCATACGGATCAAATAAGCAATCAGGAAACAATCAATATTAATAAAAATCTTAAGGATATAAGTAACAAGTTACAGTCATTAGTGGGAGGAAAAGGATGATAGGAATGATGAGAAAAAACTACTAGAAATAGACGTACAGACTTAGTAAATTATTTGGGAATTATTTGTTTAGCAGAGTGATGGCGTTTGGGAAAAACTGTCCTTGTGTCTAGTTGTCTTGGTGTGCAGTGCTCTGTAGCGACGTTTTGCAGCTAGGAGTTGAAATAATTTGTGTCCAGGATGCGAGGGGTCAGTAAATATTTTCACCATCCTCTTTTTGACTTGTGCAGTCTACGGGTCCTCAATGGAAGGCAGGTTGGCAGCAATGATTTTTTCTACAGTTCTGATTCTCCTCTGAAGTCTGTGTTGGTCCTGTTGGGTTGCAGAACTGAACCAGACAGTTATAGAGGTGCAGATGACAGACTCAATATTAACTTTGCTTGTTGGATGCCGGGTGAGAAGATTGTAGACAGGATCCTGAAACTATCGTAAATCCATGCTGGTTACCCAGCACCTGAATTTTATTTTTATTTTTTTTTAAAATATTTTTTATTTTTTATTTTCAACACACATCCATACAAATGTCATACATACATGTTACAAATAGTACCTTAGTCCATATTGTTCTTTTTCTTCTCAAGCACCTGAATTCTGACCATGCGATCATGATGGATGCTCTAACAGTCATAAGTACGAGGATCGGTTGTAAATCGAGGGAAATCCTGTGGATTTTGGAAGGCAGGTAATTCAAACGTATTATTATTATTTTTTAAGCAGAGACACAAGGAAGGAAAAATAAAAGCTTTAATGCCACTCTCATCGAAATCCAGCCAGGATGCCTTTAATATTTATGACAACGCTTGTTTTTGCTTGAAACGTGGCCCTGTTAACCTGGTTTTCCCTGGGGGGCAGCCTACACTCCCCATCAAAAAAACCTCTCCGTTCCTACCCCTTTGTAATTTATACACTCTTCCAACATACCCCTTGCCCAGGGTTGAAGCTCGATCAGGTTGGAGGGCGTAAAGGCTACCTGTTGGAGGCCACGCTTCCGAAAACCTTTCCTCCCCTCTTCCCCTCTCCTCTTGAGATAAATTGAATTGTTGCCGTGCAGATTTGCTTAACCCAAGCTGAAGAAGCCTCTCCAAAGGGACAATTAATGCAACCTTGTCTCTTGCAAGGAGAAAGACGTCCAACTGTAGCATGAAGGAGATACGTCCTTCGCGCTACAGGTAATTCTCAACGTACAGCCACAATTAAGCCTCAAATTTCTGTGGGCTGTGCAGACAGGTGTGAAGTAAGGTGTTTTTTGGACCCATGTTTTGGACCTGCATTGCGTATCAGACATAAATACAAGCGAGAGAGTCCAGAAGTATTTCACAAGAAGAGTCCTTCACTCCTCCTCTCGCAACAAAATCCTTTACTTCATCAGGCTTGAAATACTGGGATTAGACCATTTACCGCTACGTCGCCTCCAATCTGATCATACAGTACTTCATAAAATCATCTACCCAAATGTCCTTTCTGTTAGTGGCTACTTCACCTTCAACTGCAACAACACACGAGCACGTAATACGTTCAAACTTAACATCAACCGCTCCAAACTAGATTGTAGAAAATACAACTTCAGCAATAGAGTGATCAATGCCTGGAACACATTACCTGACTCTGTGGTTTCTCCCCCAAAACCCGAAAATCTTTGATTGTCTACAGTCAACCTCTCCCCTTTTCTAAGAGGTCTGTAAGGGGCGTGCATAAGCGCACCATTGTGCCTACCATCCCTGTCATACTGTCCTATTGTCTTATTTTATCATTATTTACTACTTATGTTGTGCTTATACAAACTACCATCCTATACTTGTTCAACAAAATAGATAGGTAGGTGGTAGGTTGGTAGGTAGTTAGAGAGAGAGAGGGAGATGGAGATAGAGATAGATAGATAGATAGATAGATAGATAGATAGATAGATAGATAGATAGATAGATAGATGGGTTCGCCTGGATTAGGGAGAACCCATAGCTAACGTTATGGCCGATTCGGAGAACCTCCAAATCCTACCCCTAGCTGGCCCCAACTACCCCACGCTGCCCCTCCGACTCCACCCCACCCATCCCCTCCCGGGAGATTCCACGTATCCTATTTTGGATACGAGATAAGAGCAAGAACTGCACAGAAGTTCAGGATAGGGGAAAAACAAGGCCTCCCGGAAATTTCAGGAGTCCAGAAACATGTCCATTTCCAGGCTCCGGAGCCCAGGGGAGGCAGTTTTCACCTTACCAGAGACTTTCCCTACTCAGAGCCTGGGGAAGGTTGGGTGGGTGTGGCCTCGGTGGGTTTGGCCATCATGGCCACACCCACTTAGTGTTCTGGTCTAGCTGTGCTGCTCCCCAAAATACTCTCTTTACAGGCTTGGAGTTTCAAAATACCCCTAGTCTGCGGAGAGGGGCCGCATACAAATCCAATAAATAAATAAATAAAATAACACTTCTTTATTTATTTTCTTCCGCACTGGAATTTGTCAATGTACATCTACGGCACGCAAGTTCCAATCTCCCAGGCTAAACTGCAAAGTCATAAATTCTTTCCAATGAGCAGGTTGTCGGCTTCTAACGTCTCCTTATCTCTGGGTCAGGTTCAAGCTAATTTCAAAGTTTTATCGTGCCATATTGAAACACATTTTGCTGGAGAAATGGCAGAACATCCATCTTGTCTTCTTTCACTTTGCAGAAAAGAATCCCTCATTTCCGACCCATCTCCGGATGTGAGGTATTAATTAATTTACACATTCTGAATTAGCAGATTCAAAACCTCTTTCCCCAAATCTCATCTTTTCTTCTCTCTAACCTCCTAAATTTGGCACTTAACCAAGGGCTATTATTTACACCCCCATTGTCTGAAGACGTACTACTATCCATGCTAATGTCCAATGGATTTTCTACTAAGCTCTCATCCCCACTACCATAGTTCCCTGTAAGGTGCGCAGTGCGCTGGAGCGCAGGCAAATCCTACTGACAGCCCAGAGTTTTCCAAGCTAGCGCGGAGCCAGCATAGTTTCTCCCCGACCGACAGCTGATCCGCCCCTCCCAAGCTGTCAGCGGGAGAGAAAGCCCTGGCTTCCTCAGCTCTGCCGTCGGCCGTGCCGACCTCCTCCCATGCCCTTCCGCTTCCCCTCATCATAGACATCCTCCTCCATGTCTCTTAAATCAGGGTAAATTACAGCTTCGGTGTCTTCTTCATCTGAATCTGGCATCTCCAAAGGCTGACAGGGAACACTCACAACACCCATCACCCGTTGCTGAACTTTTTGAAGCCCACCTCTGCATCCCTTCCACCAAGGATGGTTATCTCCATGGAGCACGGAAGGGTACACCACAGAGGTCCTCCAGGCTTCTTACAGGCATCCAACGCCCTCCCTCTTGCTTTGAAGAAAGGCCATTAAAACTTGGCTCTCCCAAACTCATCCCCGGTTGCAAAGTGTTGTCATATTGTTCCCCCGACACTGGGGAAAGCTTTGACTTGTGCAATGGATATCCCCAGCGTTTAGCTCTATCGATTTCCTGTCCTTCGGTTTCTTTCTAGCGTGATTGATGGATTGTCATTTCGGTTTTAGCCTGATTTATGAAAAGCGGTATGTCTGCTGCTCAGAGTTGGCAACGGGAGAATGACATAGAAGCCCAGGAGATGAGCATTAACAAGAAATAAATAAGGGTGGGGGGATGGCTCCTTTGCGTGTCCTTCTTAACTACCTTCCTATCATCCAGGGATGTGTCTTTTCAATGATAATGGAGTTATTTGCAGCCGGCTGTTTACATTCATTCTGAGTTGTCTTATCCCGAAGACTCACCTTGGAAGAAGGTTGTGGACCTGTCTGCCAAGGAATTTTGGCTGGTGGGATCCAGGAGGAGACCCTTCCCTGCCATAGGTCCTGTCCTCTGGAACATCATGCCCAATGTGTCATCCGTAGAATGGCTTGCCTTCAGAGGTTACGGAGTCTCCATCATTGGAGGTTTTTAAGAAGAGCCCAGTGCAAAGTATTTTTGTACTTACCATATTTTTCAGAATATAAGACACACCTTTATCCTCCCTAAAAGAGGATGAAAATTCAGGTGTTTCTTATACTCTAAATGTAGCTTTTTTTACCCAGCTCTAACTAGGTGCTAAAGATCTTCCCAGCTCTTAGCTTCTTACCCTGCAGGTTCTTTCATTGTTACTCTTTTCAAATAATGTTTTCCAAGCCCTAAGTCTTTGCAGGTTTTTTTTTATTGCTCTAATTTGCTCCAAATATTTCTTTCCAGCCCTAACCAAGTGCTAACAATGTTCTCAGATCTTACCTTCTTACCCTGCAGGTTCTTTCATTGTTACTCTTTTCAAATAATGTTTTCCAAGCCCTAAGTCTTTGCAGGTTTTTTTTAATTGCTCTAACTTGCTCCAAATATTTCTTGCCAGCCCTAACCAGGTGCTAACGATGTTCTCAGCTCTTACTAGCTTGCAAGCTCTTTCATGGTTACCCTCTGCCAAGAGTGTTTTCCAAGCCCTAAGTCTTTGCAGGGTTTTTTCCATTGCTCTACTTGCTCCAAATGTTTCTTTCCAGTCTTAACCAGATGCTAATGATTTACCCAGCTCTTACTGGCTTGCAAGCTCTTTCATTGTTACTCTCTCTGAATAAAGTTTTCTTAAAACCGTAACCAGGGGATAAAATAATGTGCTGAAGCTGACCAGAATAAGGACGCTAGCCAGCTGAATACCTGGTAGGCAGATTCTTTTCCCATTTTCCTCCCCAAAATCTAAGGTGTGTCTTATACTCTGAAAAATACGGTAAGGTTTTTTTTCTCCTTTGTTGTGGTTAGCTCTGGCCCAGCTCCTGCCCCAAGGAATGTGCAGGTGGATGTGGGGGAAACATCCACATGCTGCAGGCCTGTTTTGCTCCCGATGGAATCTGACGACGAAGCCTCCTCTGACCAAGGAAGCGTGAGTGACAGGGAAGGGGGGGAGTTTGGCAGACAGCCCAGGAGGAGATCAATCATCTGTATCATCCTTGGATTCTGAACAAGAATTAATGACACATCCACACATGCGTAGAGTGATGCATAGGAGACAACAACTGAAGGGTTATTACAAGAGAAAATGAGGCCACCTGTGGTTGGGTGGGGCTGCTGTAATTAGAGCTACAGATAAAAAGAACAGCGTGCTGGTTTAGCTTTGTGGCAGTTTATCTGATTCATTGTTTCGTCAGGATCGTGGTTTTTGTGCTGTTCAAGATTGTGTGTGGACTCTCTGGACTTTAGAATTGGACTCAATTTCCCAGTTATTGGGTGAGCAATTGGATTGCATTTCACCTGTGCCTTGTGTGTACCAGAAAGTCCCTTTGACATTTAAAAAGGGAGCTGTTTCTGTTTTTCTGTGGATAAAAACTTTTGGGTTTTCCTTTTATTGTGTGGTGTGTGTCTTCCTGGGCTAACTACCCTGTAATTACGGGCAGTTGAGACACGCCGGCAGAACATCCTTAAAGACTCTTTGTCTTAATTATTAAATGCTAACAATCAAATTATAACAATCATGCATCCACATTGGCCATTAAAAATACAGGCCTGAAAGAAACCCAGCTTCATTCAAACTCAACACGGCTTGCAGATTTAAGCCGATCCCTTTTGAAGCATTGCTGCACCACACAAGGTTTTAACACCTCTGGGCTCTAGGTTGTGGTGTGGTGCCTTCCCTTCTTTCTCTCTCTCTCTCGTTTCCTCTACGTACCCACAACCACATTTTCCCACCGCCTCCCTTTATTCACTGCTGTGTTTAAGAAGGATAAACCTGGGGAAAGCTCAGAGTCTCTCACTTGCTGGGAAGACGGGCCAGCAGGGAGCAAAGATTGAGTGCTTGGCTGATGCTACTTCATTGTCGATTCTGCCCGGATCCCTTCAGGATTAGCTTCTCTTCGGAGACCGAACGTAATTCAGAAACTGTCTTAGTGCATTCTTGTTCTCATGTCAGGCCCTTCTCCGATTCCCTCAATCTTGTCTTGCTGACGGTGGCGAAACCTCTCTGGTAAATGCATCTCGGTAATTCCTCCTCTTCATCCACCCACCCACCTACCCCCACAGCGTTAGCCTGGAGCAAAGTGGTACATTGGCACTCCAGCAGTCTGCTCATTACCAAGATGTATTTACTCATGTACATTAGCTCTTTATTAAATGTGGGAAGGGGTGTGTGTCTATCTGTCTGTGTGTCTGTCTTGTGTGCAGGGGGATTGGGAGAAAAACCTCACAAGAGTTCAACTCTTCAATAAATAAATACTTTATTGTCATTGTATATCAGTAGTGAGGAAGCTTGACCCCCATACAGAAGATTTAGATTTATTTAGATTTATTAGATTTGTATGCCACCCATCTCCGAAGACTCAGGGCGGCTCACAACAACAACAACACAATACACAGAGTACAAATCCAATATAGAAACATAGAAACATAGAAGACTGACGGCAGAAAAAGACCTCATGGTCCATCTAGTCTGCCCTTATACTATTTCCTGTATTTTATCTTACAATGGATATATGTTTATCCCAGGCATGTTTAAATTCAGTTACTGTGGATTTACCAACCACGTCTGCTGGAAGTTTGTTCCAAGGATCTACTACTCTTTCAGTAAAACAATATTTTCTCATGTTGCTTTTGATCTTTCTCCCCAACTAACTTCAGATTGTGTCCCCTTGTTCTTGTGTTCACTTTCCTATTAAAAACACTTTCCTCCTGAACCTTATAAGTTAAAAAACGAAATTTAAAACCCATAGATATTAAAAACAATCATTACTGCACAATCACACATTCTCATATATGACAGTCAAGAAAAAAAGGTGGGGGGGAAGAGATACTTATTCCCCCCCATGCCTGGTAACATAGATAGGTCTTCAACATCTTGCAGAAGGTGGGACGAGTAGGGGCAATTTGAATCTCCAGGGGAGTTGATTCCAGTGGGCCGGGGCCGCCACAGAGAAGGCTCTTCCCCTGGGTCCCGCTAAATGGTGTTGTTTAGTCAATGGGACCCGGAGAAGGCCAACTCTGTGGGATCTGATTGGCCGCTGGGATTTGTGTGGCAGAAGGCGGTCCCGAAGTTATGACCAATAGAATAAATTCCTCTAGAGGAGAAGGGTTGGAAAACCAAACATGGCCACAGAGTCTTCGGAGAGGGGCAGCATATAAATCCAATAGATGGGCCATCTCATCAGACTCGAGGTTGACTCAGCCTTCCATCCTTCTGATGTGGGTAAAGTGAGGACCCAGATTGTTGGGGCAACAGGCTGACTCTGTAAACCACTTAGAGAGGACTGTAAAGGAGTGTTTCCCAACCTTGGCAACTTGAAGATATCTGGACTTCAACTCCCAGAATTCCCCAGCCAGCATCTTCAAGTTGCCAAGGTTGGGAAACACTGCTGTAAAGCATTGTAAAACGGTATATACTGTAAGTCTAAGTGCTAGGTAATATTGTTATGTCTCAGAAAAGGAAGTTCTAGTGACAATTGTGGTCGTAAATTAAGGACTACCTGTAATGGATAAAGACAACCTATAGAAGAGGGGAAGGATTTGGGGAAATTGATCCTATTGCTTGCCCCCAACATCTTCAGACTCTCCTCTCTAGGGTTGAAGGTGTCGCTGTCCAGTAACCAGTGCTGAAATGTAGAATGTGCAAGTTAATTGATTGGACTGCTGGGGGTAAAAACTGACTTCCCCAGCCTGGTTCTTTGATCCCGCTTCATCAATTTGGCCAACAAGCTCCAGGGAGCGTCGTCCAATATGTGTAGAAGGCACCAGGTTGTACGTAGCTTTGATATTCTGGCAGCAAAGCGTAGCAGCCTGTCCATCTGTTCTGGCCTTTCTCCATGTGCTTATCTTTTCCCTTCAGCCTTCTGCCTGACTGTGTACAGAGACAAATAGTGCACTGGGGTGTTTCACACACACACACACACACACACACACACACACACACACACACCTAATGGCTACAACAAGGAGAAATTTTGTCTTCCGCTAGGTGTGCTAGGTGATTGCTGGAAAAGTGAGATGGCTTCTGTCTTTGTAGAGTTGATGGGGAAGGGTTTCTGAAGTGATTTCATTTAAAGGAAGAGAGAAGCAAGGGAAGGGAAGGGAAGGAGGAAAGGAAAGGGAAGGAGGGGAGGGAAGGACAGGGAAGGAAAGGAAAACAGAAAAGAAAGTAAAATAGGGAAAGGAAAGGAAAAAAGGAAGGGAAGGAAAGGGAAGGAAAGGAAAGGAGGAAAGGAAAGGAGGGAAGGGAAGGAAAGGGAAGGAAAGGGAAGGAGGAAAGGAAAAAGGAAAGGAAAAGGGAAGGGAAGGGAAAGGAAGGGAAGGAAAGGAGGAAAGGAAAAAAGGAAGGGAAGGGAAAGGAAGGAGAGGAAAAAGGAAAGGAAAAGGGAAGGGAAGGGAAAGGAAGGGAAGGAAAGGAGGAAAGGAAAAAAGGAAGGGAAGGAAAAGGAAGGAAAGGAAAGGAGGAAAGGAAAGGAAGGAAAGGGAAGGGAAGGGAAAGGAAGGGAAGGAAAGGAGGAAAGGAAAAAAGGAAGGGAAGGAAAAGGGAAGGAAAGGAAAGGAGGAAAGGAAAAAAGGAAGGGAAGGAAAAGGAAGGAAAGGAAAGGAAGGGAAGGAAAGGAGGAAAGGAAAAAGGAAGGGAAGGAAAAGGGAAGGAAAGGAAAGGAGGAAAGTATGTGCCATAGGTTCACCATCATATCTGTAGGATGTGTATCACTCTGGAAGCTGCTATTCTCTCTCTACCTTTTTTTCCCCCCTTGCAAATGTTGGCATGTATTTGTCCGAGACAACATCGGAGAAGCAATGCAAAATAATTGTCTGCCTACACAATTATTTCTCGTTGCATTGCCAATGTTTTCCTTTCCTGCCTTGTTCCCCAGGGCTTTGAGACTTTCTAATTTCTCCTGGGGGTGTATTCTTAGCCAACATGAGCATTGCAGGAGACAGAGAGGGCTTGGTGCTTCTGTGGAGCAGACGTTTCATCTCTGAGAATCTCTGCCTGCTCCTCCAAGACTTCTCAATCTGAAAACAGACCGGAGCATTTTCTGGGTCCCATGAGAGGTGAGGTGGTTTAAGCATTAGGGTGTTGACAATGGAGGAGGAGCAGGGAAATTCAGATACAAGCTTATATCCTTGGAGATTTGGGACAAGGCACAAATACACTCAGACAGACCTTTTGTGCACTTGGGTTCTTATTGCAAAACTGGGAGGGAGGGAGGTAGAAAGGAAAGGAAAATATAGGAAGAGGGAAGGAAGGAAGGAAGAGAAAGAAAGAAAGAAATGAAAAATATAGGAAGAAGGAAGGATGGAAGGAAGGAAGGAAAGAGAGAGAGAGAAATGGAAAATACAGGAAGAAGGAAGGAAGAAAGAAAGAAAGAGAAAGAAAGAAGGAAAGAAAGAAAGAAAGAAAGAAAGAAAGAGAAAGAAAGAAAGAAATGGAAAATATAGGAAGAAGGAAGGATGGAAGGAAGGAAAAGAGAGAGAGAGAGAAATGGAAAATATAGGAAGAAGGAAGGAAGGAAGGGAGAAAGAAATAAAGAAAGAGAAAGAAAGAAGGAAAGAAAGAGAAAGAAATAAAGAAATAAAGAAAGAGAAAGAAAGAAGGAAAGATAGAAAGAGAAAGAAAGAAATGGAAAATATAGAAAGAAGGAAGGAAGGAAAGGAGAGAGAAAGAGAGAAATGGAAAATATAGGAAGAAGGAAGGAAGAAAAGAAAGAGAAAGAAAGAAAAGAAAGAAAGAAAGAAAGAAAGGGAAAATATAGAAAGAAGGGAGGGAGGATAATAAAATGGGGCAAAAGTCACTTAACTGTCTTGCTTAGTGACATACATTTGGGCTCAAGTGTAGTCATAAGTCGAGGACTCTCTGCATCTGGAAATTTTGTTCCCACTTGGATTAGATTGTGTTTCCCAGCTCCCAGCATTGATGGCAAGTCCTCTTGCCCTGCCTACCCTATTTAAATAAAAGCAGTGGCTTTTCATGCATGAAATTTGCTTTGTAATCTTCAGATTAAGGCCTCTTTTCAAAAGCATCTGTTCCCTTCGGTTAAAATTCTCTCTCCAAATCTTTCTTAAAACAGCTTCCAACTTTGATCCCACAGCAGGATCCCTTTAAAAGTGGGGAAGGAAGATTAGCCGAGCAGAAAATGGCAAACGGAGTGTAAATAATATCTCAAGTTTCTCCTTTTTTTCTTTTTTTGTTTCCTTCTTTTTTTCCCACCCCTCTCCAATCTGCTCTTATTGTGTAAACCTGAACTTTACAAATGTCAAAGAATAAGCAAAATGGGAAACGGGGGAATAAGTAAATCTCTATTAAAACTCCTGGCGGTAACATCCCTTTTCAGGCTAATTTGATATTAGTCTTTATGGATC
This sequence comes from Erythrolamprus reginae, assembly GCF_031021105.1. NCBI lineage: Eukaryota > Metazoa > Chordata > Lepidosauria > Squamata > Dipsadidae > Erythrolamprus > Erythrolamprus reginae. The sequence goes on from NC_091957.1 coordinate 2,364,751, forward strand.
ATCTCGGCTTGTGTCGGAAAGACGGCGCTGCAGCAGGAACGGTGTTTTAATTAGCACGGTCGTAAATAAAGCCAGGCACAAAACCCAACACAGTCACGTAAAATGGGTAACTTGGGAACCGATTGCCAGAAAAGCAGGAAGTGAGCTTTTTTTTAACTCTTTGGCTGCTGGTCCAGAGCGGTCCATGGCTCAGAACTGCCGCTTAAGATGGAAAGCGACAGGTTGAGCATCGGAAAAGAAGGACTAAAGTCATGCCAAGATTCCCGATTCAAAGCAGTCCTACCTGTCTGGAAATTTCTCCTTAATTCTAGGTTGGAGGTTTCTTTGAAGGTCTCCCATCTTTTAAAAGGTTTTTTTTAATATCATATCAGACCAGATTATCTCAGGGACCGCCTTCTGCTGCACTAATCCCAGTGACCAGTTAGGTCCCACAGAGTGGGTCTTCTCCGGGTCCGGTCAACTAAACAATGTTGCTTGGCGGGACCCAGGAGAAGAGCCTTCTCTGTGGCGGCCCCGGCCCTCTGGAACCAACTTCCCCCAGAGATTAGAATTGCTCCCACCCTCCTCACCTTTCGTAAGCTACTTAAAACCCACCTCTACCGCCAGGCATGGGGGAATTGAGATTCCCTTTCCCCCTAGGCCTTTACAATTTTATGCATGGTATGTCTGTATGTATGTTTGGGGTTTTTTTTATTATAATGGGTTTTAAATTGTTTTTAGTATTGGATTATTGTTATACGCTGTCTTATTATTGCTGTTAGCCGCCCCGAGTCTCCGGAGAGGGGCGGCATACAAATCCAATAAATAAATCAATAAATCAATGATATAAAAGACATCATATTTTTAAACATATCAATGCATGAACAGTGTGGCACCTGACTGTCATACGTTTTAATACAAATAGAATAGCCTTAATCCTATTTGTTTCCTGTGAAACAAAAATAATCCTTATATAATCCTCGTAGCAATGCACATGTCTTTTTATTGAATTCTAATCTTTCATTATTTAATCATTCAATATTTCAATGTGTCGTTCCTACGCCACTCACCCTATTCTAAGTGTCATCCCTTTGAATACAAATAGAATATTATTAATCATATTTATTACTTTTAACAAGCTTATATCATTCTAACAGTAGTACATTTATGCTAAATTGAAATATTCCACTATTTGCCCTGCCCTCAGGTGAACCCAAGAACAAGGGGGCACAATCTGAGGTGAGCTGGGGGAAAGATCAAAAGCAACGTGAGAAAATATTATTTGACTGAAAGAGTAGTAGATGCTTGGAACAAACTTTCAGCAGACGTGGTTGGTAAATCCACAGGAACTGAATTGAAACATGCCTGGGATAAACATAGGTTAGGTTTAGGTTTAGGTTTATTGGATTTATATGCCGCCCCTCTCCGCAAACTCGGGGCGGCTCACAACAATAATAAAAAACAGTACAGTACATAATACCAAATCCAATGCCCACCCATCTAGTTACAATTTAAATTAATAATCTCATAAAAACAGTATATATAAAAAACAGGCACACAGTCAATCAATCAACGATCCATCCTAAGATAAAATACAGGAAATAGTATAAGGGCAGACTAGATGGACCAGGAGGTCTTTTTCTGCCCTCAATTTTCTAGGTTTCTATAAATGTGAGTCAGTTTTCAATGGTGTGGAATTTGATCACGTGTCCACAGGGATGTTGCAATGAGAGTGTGAAAAACGGTCACAGATCACTTTTTTCAGGCCATTGTAACGGTCACTAAATCAATTGTTGTAAATTGAGGACGAGCTGAAACTTGTGCAAGGAACACCTTCCCTTTAAAACAAAACCAGAAGCGTCCACAGAATGAAGATGTGGTTCTTTTGTTTTAAGAAGTCATTTCAAAGCATCCATTTGGTTAGGCCCATATAATCTTTGAAAAATGCCTCCCAATTTGCTCTTAACCGCTGCAAAATAGTTTCCAATATGTAGTTAAATAAGATCATTTACTTCTTTTCTGTGAATTCATTCTGAATACTTTCTTGAACATTGAAACTTCATTCTGTCTCTAGTTTTTTTATTTCTATTTTTTAAAAAATTTCTATTTAAAACAAAGGTGTATTTTCAAAAAAAAAGATAATATCTAGCTGCATGACTCTACAGGCATGAAGCATTATGATTCATAATGATTCAACTACTATATCCCAGGGCGAATCCCAGTGACCGATAAGGTCCCACAGAGCTGGCCTTCTCCGGGTCCCGTCGACTAAACAATGTCGTTTGGCGGGACCCAGGGGAAAAGCCTTTTCTGTGGCGGCCCCGGCCCTCTGGAACCAACTCCCCCCGGAGATTAGACTTGCCCCCACCCTCCCTGTCTTTCGTAAACTACTCAAGACTCATTTATACCGCCAGGCATGGGGGAGTTGAGATATTCCTTCCCCCTAGGCCATTACAAGTTATGCATGGTATGTTTGTGTGTATGTTTGGTTTTATAATAAAGGTTTTTAGTTGTTTTATTATTGGATTGTCACATGCTGTTTTTATCATTGTTGTTAGCCGCCCCGAGTCTACGGAGAGGGGCGGCATACAAATCCAATAAATTATTATTATTATTATTATTATTATTATTATTATTATTATTATATGTTATATTGCTTTGATGATATAAAGAAGTACAGTATACCTTTCTGAGCTTTATGGGAAGAGGTTTTGTACGATTGTTGCCTTGAGTTATAAAAGTGAGATTTTTAAAAGTCTAATGAAATAAATATATGTGGTACCTTGCTCAATGGTAGTAACTATGAAAGGGATCTTGGAGTCCTAGTGGACAGCCATTTAAATATGAGCCATCCCTGTGCAGCAGCTGCCAAAAAAGCCAACACAGTTCTAGGCTCCATTAATAGAGGGATAGAATCAAGATCACGTGAAGTGTTACTATCACATTATAAGGTCTTGGTAAGGTCACATTTGGAGTACGGCATTCAGTTTTGATCGCCACGATGCAAAAAGGATGTTGAGACTCTAGAAAGAGTGCAGAGAAGAGCAATAAAGATGATAACAATAAAGATGATAGCCAATAAAGAGGCTAAAACATATGAAGAACGATTGCAGGAACTGGGCATGGCTAGTTTAATGAAAAGAAGGACCAGGGGAGACAGGACAGCAGCCTTCCAATATCTCAGGGGTGGCCACAAAGAAGGAGGAGTTAAGCTATTCTCCAAAGCCCCTGAGGATAGAACAAGAAACAATGGGTGGAAATTAACCAAGGAGAGAAGCAGCTTAGAACTAAGGAGAAATTTCCTGACAGTTAGAACAATTTATCAGTGGAACTGCCTGCCTCCAGAAGCTGTGAATGCTCCAACCCTGGATGTTTTTAAGCAGATGTTGGATAACCATCTGTCTGAAGTAGAGTAGGGTTTCCTGCCTAAGCAGGGGGTTGGACTAGAAGACCTCCAAGACCCTTCCAACTCTGTTAAAGAGAAAAAAATATGCTTTTTAGTGCTTTATTAATGCCACATTCTTTGGCTGATTCTATTCTACATAATAAATAAACCAGACGTAGGTGGATTTGGAGATTCTGTGCAAAGGCCGGTTCCAGGAAACCCTTTTCCCAAAGATGAACCAAATCATGGAATCTATTAAAATACCCAACTCACGTGCCAGATCCAGACGCAGAAAAAATATTGGCTGCCTTCCCCTCCCTGGCGTGCAGTGTGAAACCGGATTGATCCAGATGGTGAAATTGGATTGGTTTAGACCCGGTGTTGAAAATTCTTGGACGCAGGTGCTGACACGCCAGCAATGTGGTTATCGGGGAATAAAAGGATGACGAAAGCATCTGACTCTGGTAGAGATGGCAATTTGTTGGAAATATTGGGAACCGCCATCTGTGCACCATCGGAAATGGGAGATACAAGAATCAACATCTGGAAAAGGAAGCCAATTCTGGAGCATTTCAAGATCTTCTATTCTATTCTATTCTATTCTGCATTATATTCCACTTTCTGTTCTATTCTATATTCTATGTTCTATGTTTCCCAACCTTGGCAACTTGAAGATATTTGGACTTCAACTCCCAGAATTCCCCAGTCAGCATTCGCTGGCTGTGGAATTCTGGGAGTTGAAGTCCAAATATCTTCAAATTGCCAAGATTGGGAAACACTGCTATAGTCTATATTCCATTCCATTCCATTCTATTCTATTCTATTCTTCTATCCTGCATTCTATTCTATTTTATTCTATATTCCATATTCTACATTCTACATTCTATATTATATATTCTATTCTGCATTCTATTCCACTTTCTGTTCCATTCTATATTCTATATTCTGACAATCATTAAGTGTTGTACCACATGATTCTTGACAAATGTCTCTTTTTCTTTTATGTACACTGAGAGCATCTGCACCAAGACAAATTCCTTGTGTGTCCAATCACACTTGGACAATAAAATTCTATTCTATTCTATATTCCATATTCCATATTCTACATTCTACCCTCGGCTCAGTTGCCTTCTTTCTATCTAAAGCAAAGAACGAGGCTGCCTAATTTAAGGTAATTTAATTTTTATGGTCTCGGTTTCCCAGGCCTTTCCTTTATTTCTCCCTCCGTTCCAAGAAGACTCCGTGAATACTAATTCTTTAGTAACTACTCGTTTAAACAGCACCAAAAACCTTTGATCTCATTCCGGGCCCGGCCCACTTACCCTTTCTGCTTGGAAGGTGATTAAGCCTCAGAAACCCAAAGTGGTTGCAATTGATCAGACGCTTGTTTTATCTCCCTCTTTGCCTCAGAGCTCTGGAGTCCAGAGGCGCTCAGTTGATTTGTGATGTTCAGGGTGGAGGAAAAGGATTGGTGGATGCAAAATAAAAAAATAATAATAACAAATAGTGGTAAATGGCTCAGATCTGAGAGCCAGTGAGGGTCATCAAAGCAGGAATTGTGGAGGAGGTTAGAAGGGGAAACCAAGCATTGCAAGGTATTATTTATTTGTTGGACTTCTATGCCCAGAAGGAAAAGGCCTCCTGGTCCATCTCATCTGCCCTTTTACTATCTCCTGTATTTTATCTTAGGATGGATCTATGTTTATCCCAGGCATGTTTCGATTCAGTCCCTGTGGATTCTTCCTTCCTTCTTTCTCTCTCTCTCTCCCTCCCTTCCTTCTTTCTCTTTCTTTCCTCCCTCCGTTCCTTCTTTCCTTCCTCCCTTTCTTATTCCTTATTCATAGAAACATAGAATACTGACAGCAGAAAAAGACCTCCTGGTCCATCTAGTCTGCCCTTATACTATTTCCTGTATTTTATCTTAGGATGGATCTATGTTTATCCCAGGCATGTTTCGATTCAGTCCCTGTGGATTCTTCCTTCCTTCTTTCTCTCTCTCCCTCCCTTCTTTCTCTTTCTTTCCTCCCTCCCTTCCTTCTTTCCTTCCTTCCTCCCTTTCTTATTCCTTATTCATAGAAACATAGAATACTGACAGCAGGAAAAGACCTCCTGGTCCATCTAGTCTGCCCTTATACTATTTCCTGTATTTTATCTTAGGATGGATCTATGTTTATCCCAGGCATGTTTCAATTCAGTGACTGTGGATTTACCGACCACGTCTGCTGGAAGTTTGTTCCAAGCGCCTACTACTCTTTCAGTCAAATAATATTTTCTCATGTTGCTCCTGATCTTTCCCCCAAATAACCTCAGATTGTGCCCCCTTGTTCTTGTGTTCACTTTCCTATTATTAAAAACACTTCACTCCTGAACCTTATTTAACCCTTTAACATACTTAAATGTTTCCATCATGTCCCCCCTTTTCCTTCTGTCCCCCAGACTCTACAGAGTGAGTTCATGAAGTCTTTCCTCATAGTTTTATGCTTAAGACCTTCCACCGTTTTTGTAGCCCGTCTTTGGACCCATTCAGTTTGATCCATATCTCTTTGCAGGTGAGGTCTCCAGAACTGAACACAGTATTATTCCAAGTGGGGTCTCACCAGCTCATACAGCGGGATCACAATCTCCCTCTTCCTGTTTGTTATACCTCTAGTTATGCAGCCAAGCATCCTACTCGCTTTCCCTACCGCCTGACCGCACTGTTCACCCATTTGGAGACGGTCAGAAATCACCACCCCTAAATCCTTCTCTCCTGAAGTTTTTGCTAACACAGAACTGCCAATGCAATACTCAGATTGAGGATTCCTTTTGCCCAAGTGCATTATTTTACATTTGGAAACATTAAACTGCAGTTTCCATTGCTTTGACCACTTATCTAGCAAAGATAAAGATGTTTCTGATTTGTTGAGAGTCAGAAGGATGGGCAGACAAGGAGGTTACTGGTAGCTGTGGGAGAAGAACCCCAGAAGTGTTCGCCACATTTAATGACCACGCCAGCTCACAAGAGAACCTGGAGAATGAGTGCCTGAAAAATGAAATAAACCAAGAGACAAGGGCTACTTGAACGAAAAAAATGGTGGCTTTGGAGGAGCTGGAAAACATCCAATGACCCTTTTTTATTCCCAATCCTGTTTCCGGGTCTCGAAGCTTCTTGCTAAAACAAATATTCCAATTTTTATCCCCTGCAGATAATTCACAAGACTGTCCTAGTCAATCCAAAACTCTGTCAATCATGGTTAAACCTCCCCCCCCCCACGCCCCCCCTGCTGCTTTCTTTAAGTAGGACTGCAGCCCACGAATTTTCTGAAAATATATCTATTTATCCCAAACTTTCTTCTGGTTTCCTAATGTCAGATTCTGAGCTGATTAATTCACCACCCTGTCATCTTATTAGCCCCGTCCTTGAAAACACATCTCGTTGGTTCTCTTGTCGGGGAGCCAAATTAAACTTACTTAAGCATCCTTCGTTGGTCTAATTAATCCCAACATCCAGTTTTTTAAAAAACTGATCAGATTGAACACAAGTCAATTCATGTGACAATCAGGGCCTGGTTTTGATTCCCTGACGGGCGTTTGGCCTGAGGGCTTTAGCCTGGTGACGGCTTCAAGGAACGGCCTGGCTAAAAATATCCAAATTTGATGCAAAGTCCTTATAGCCGAATGCAAATCACAAATTGCTGCATGGCCATGTGTCTTCTTGAAAACCCGGGCTCAAAACTCGGAGAGTTTGCGCAGCATTTTTAAGCAAAGCCTGATCAGAGATTTTGTGAATCTGCCTTCTCTAGATATGTCATGCATTCAATAGTCCTTTGGCCACTTTCTGACAAGCCAATGGGAAGGCCAGATTTGCTTAACAACCTAACGGTTGCAATGGTCCACTTAACAACTATAGCAAGAAAGGTCATAAAAGGGGGCAAAGTTCACTTAACAACTGTCTTATTTAACAACAGCCATTTTAGGCTCAAATGTGCTCAGAAATCAAGGATACAGTGGTACCTCTACCTACGAATGCCTCTACTTACGAACTTTTCTAGACAAGAACCGGGTGTTCAAGATTATTTTTTTTGCCTCTTCTCAAGAACAATTTTCCACTTACAAACCCGAGTCTCCAAAACTGTAACTGGAAAAGGCAGGGAGAAGCCTCCGTGGGGCCTCTCCCTGGGAGAAAACAGGGCCGGAAAAGGCAGAGAGAAGCCTCCGTGGGGCCTTTCTAGGAATCTCCTGGGAGGAAACAGGGCTGGAAAAGGTGGGCAGAAGTCTCCATGGAGCCTCTCTAGGACTCTCCTGGGAGGAAACAGGGCCTCCCCCCTCTCTGTGGTTTCCCCAATCGCACACATTATTTGCTTTTACATTGATTCCTATGGGAAAAATTGCTTCTTCTTGCAAACTTTTCTACATAAGAACCTGGTCACAGAATGAATTAAGTTCATATGTAGAGCTACCACATATATAATGTAGAATTAAATAATATATTTTGGATGTTCAGTAATAGGGAAGTTGTATCTCTTTGAAGCGAGGAGAGGCCAGGCACCTGAACCCAAACCCTTGACGTGAGTGACATCAAGTTTGATGCTTAAGACCTTCCACCATTTTTGTAGCCCGTCTTTGGACCCGTTCAGTTTGATCCATCTCTTTTTGTAGGTGAGGTCTCCAGAACTAGACACAGTATTATTCCAAATATTCCAGTATTATTCCAAATTATTCACCAGCGCTCTATACAGCGGCATCACAATCTTCCCTCTTCCTGCTTGTTATATATCTTTTGCCCTTTTCTTGCATTTATTTCCAGTTTCCAGCAAATAAAAAATAAAAATCACACACTGCAGAAAACGGATTCACCGAATGACGACAGCATTTCCCTAAAGCCCGGTTGTAGTTGTGAATCTGGTTACCAGATGCCTCAATGTACGACTGCAGCCACTTTTCACGCTAATCCCAGTCTGAATTATTTATTTATTTTTATTTATTCATTTGTCCAATACACAAATACATAGGAAGAAAAGTAGACATGTGATAATATAAATGAGGGTGAAGGTGAACTTAGAGGAGAGGATATATGAAAGGAAGAGAATATATATGATAGGTGAAAGAAAGGAAAGATAATTGGACAGGGGACGAAAGGCACACCAGTGCACTTATGTACGCCCCTTACTGGCCTCTTAGGAACCTGGAGAGGTCAATCGTGGAGAGTCTAAGGGAGAAGTGTTGGGGGTTAGGGGTTGACGCTATTGAGTCCGGCAATGAGTTCCACGCTTCGATAACTCAATTGTTGAAATCATATTTTTTACAGTGGAGCGGTTCGTATTAAGTTTGAATCTGTTGCGTGCTCTTGTGTTATTGCGGTTGAAGCTGAAGTAGTCATTGACCGGTAGGACGTTGCAGCATATGATCTTGTGGGCAATACTCAAATCGTGTTTTAGGCGCCGCCGTTGTTCTAGGCTTTCTAGGCCCAGGATTGTTAGTCTGTTTTCGTAGGATATTCTGTTTCGAGTGGAGGAGTGAATTATGGCTGTAAATTGAGGACTACCGACAGTGTTGTTTACTATGAGCCTAAAGCTGCATTTTTTTCTAAGATTCCTTAAAATCTCCAAGGCTAATTGTGCAATTGTTGGCTGCTTCTGTAAAATGTGGGCAGTGTATTGCACGCATCCATTCTTCCTTGCCTTTCTCATCCGGTTGTCTTCTATCGATTAGATTCGGCCCGTTTATGCAGCCCACACTTTGGGGGACATAGCAAGAGAAATGGAAATGTGGACTGGGTTTTAATTTACTTATTCCACTCGTATATATTATTTATATTTGCTTGCATATGCAATTCCCCCTTCCGTTTTTGAAAACTTCAGCGGTTTTCTTGCACACGAAGCTCACTCACAAGCTGCACTCCATCACAAGATTAGTAATAATGCAGGTTTCCCCCACCCAACACATACACACACACAAATAAGTTGTGTGTTGGAAGCCATTGTGAAGACAGAGAATTGTCTACAAATCTACGGGCAGGTTCTCGTCGAGTTTTGCAAAGTTGTCTCCAAACCGGGTGCCAGAGTCGAATTTTAATCTTTTAAACATGGCAGAGCAAATGTCATTATTATAATTTCTTAGCATGAAGATTCAGAAATCCCCCAGGATGCTTTTATAATGCTATAATGTATGTGTATTTTATAATGCTATAATGTATGTGCTGTATGGTTTTTAATTGTTGGGGTTTTTACATAGAAACATAGAAACATAGAAGACTGATGGCAGAAAAAGACCTCATGGTCCATCTACTGCCCTTATACTATTTCCTGTATTTTTTATTTTTTATTTATTTTTTATTCCTGTATTTTTTATTTATTTTTTATTATTAGATTTGTCCCATTGTTACACTGTTTCTTATTACTGTTGTGAGCCGCCCCGAGTCTTCGGAGAGGGCGGCATACAAATCTAATTAATAATAGTAATAATAATAATAATAATAATAATAATAATAATAATATTTAATAATAATAATTCTACGTAATGGGGAAAGGAAAGGGTTTTCTCCTTTCAGAACTGAAGCGAAGATTTTCTAACTTATTTATTTTATTTATTTTTATTTGTTTGTTTTGTCAAGTACATATTGGTGGTATGCAAAGATATAATAATATTTATATACATGATACTGGTACAGGGGATGGAAGGGGCGCTGGTGCACTTATGCACGCCCCTTAAGTGACCTCTTAGGAATCGGGAGAGGTCAACAGTGGAGAGTCTAAGGGTAAAGTTTTGGAGGTTTGGTCATGATACTACAGAGTCTGGTGGTGAGTTCCAGGCATCAACTACTTGGTTACTAACGTTGTATTTCCTGCAGTCGAGTTTGGAGCAGTTTACTTTACATTTGTATCTGTTGTGGGCTCATGTGTTGTTGTGGTTGAAGCTGAAGTCGTCGTTGACAGGAAGGATATTGAAGCAGATGATTTTATGTGGTATGCTTAGATCATGTTTAAGGCAACGTAGTTCTAAGCTTTCTAAACCTAGGCAATAGAATAGAATAGAATAGAATAGAATTTTTATTGGCCAAGTGTGATTGGACACACAAGGAATTTGTCTTGGTGCATATGCTCTCAGCGTACATAGAAGAAAATATACATTTGTCAAGAATCATGTGGTACGACACTTAATGATTGTCATAGGGGTCAAATAAGCAATGAAGAAGCAATATTAATAAAAATCTTAGGATATAAGCAACAAGTTACAGTCATACAGTCGACATGGGAGGAAATGGGTGATAGGAATGATGAGAAAAACTAGTAGAATAGAAGTGCAGATTTAGTAGAAAGTCTGACAGTGTTGTGGGAATTATTTGTTTATAGTGAGTTCTAAAACCCGCTGCTACCTGTTTTATTTATTATTTTATTTATTATTATTTTTATTTATTTATTTATTTATTTATTTTATCCAATACACAATACATATTGAAGAGAATAGACATGTAGTGATATATATAAAGAAAAGAATAGAAGAAAAGATATAAAAATAGAGGAGAAGATATATGAAAGGAAGAAAAGATATATGAGATAAAGGAGAGGCAATTGGACAGGAAACGGAAGGCACACTGGTGCACTTATGTACGCCCCTTAATGACCTCTTAGGAACCTGAAGAGGTCAATCGTGGATAGTCTAAGGGAAAACGTTGGGGGTTAGGGGTTGACACTACTGAGTCCGGTAATGAGTTCCATGCTTCGACAACTCGATTGTTAAAGTCATATTTTTCACAGTCAAGTTTGGAGCGGTGAACATTAAGTTTGAATCTGTTGCGTGCTCTTGTGTTGTTGCGGTTGAAGCTGAAGTAGTCATTGACAGGCAGGACGTTGCAGCATATGATCCTGTGGGCAATACTTAGAACGTGTTTTAGGCGTCATAGTTCTAGGCTTTCTAGGCCCAGGATTGTTAGTCTATTTTCGTAGGGTATTCTGTTTCGAGTGGAGGAGTGAAGGGCTCTTCTGGTGAAGTATCGTTGGACATTTACGAGGGTGTTGATGTCCGAGATGCGGTATGGATTCCAGACAGATGAGCTGTATTCAAGGATGGGTCTGTTTGCGCGCAAGCGCTCATGTGATGCTTCTGCACATGGGCAGAAGGGGCCTGGGCAAATGGGCGGAGCCTCCTACCGCTGTCGCTACCAGTTCGCAGAATCAGGCCCAACTAGGAGCTACCCATCGCTGCTTGAAATCAACATTTCATAGGGCTGTGAAGATCAACTCCAGTTTGATTGGGAAGGATCATTACAAGGTGATTGAAATGGCTTTAGGAAATTGAGGTTAGGATTTCAGGGCACGTGCAAAGCAGTTTTCTAAACTTTTGGCTCAGTTCAAACTTGACTGAGAAATCGTGGGACAGCAAAGATGGTACAGCTGTTATAAATGCAAATACATGGCAATAAAACACTTTTCTGGAAGCCCTCATAACGTTTTATTATTTTTTATTATTATTTATTGGATTTGTATGCCGCCCCTCTCCGCAGACTCGGGGCGGCTAACAACAGCAGGAAAACAGTACAACAAAATCCAATACTAAAAAACAGTTAAAAACCCATTATATAAAAACCAATCATACATACAAACATACCATACATAAAACTGTGAAGGCCTAGGGGGAAAGTGTATCTTAGTTCCCCCATGCCTGGGGGCAGAGGTGGGTTTTAAGCAGCTTACGAAAGGCAAGGAGGGTGGGGGCAATTCTAATCTCTGGGGGGAGTGGGTTCCAGAGGGCCGGGGCCGCCACAGAGAAGGCTCTTCCTCTGGGTCCCGCCAAGCGACGTTGTTTGGTTGACGGGACCCAGAGAAGACCCACTCTGTGGGACCTAACTGGTCGTTGGGATTCGTGCACCCACTCTGTGGGACCTAACTGATCGTTTGGACCCTTGTTAAACATAATGGTCATCAATCACACAATGCCCATGCATCTTTGAGCCAAGTTGAAGCCCAGGCCTCCCTTTGTGAATTTCAGGGAGAAATCTATGAGGAATTGGGATTTCTTTCTTTCTTTTTTCCCCCTCCCCTTCCTCCTCACTTGGGCTGGATTGTCAAGATTGATCAGAAAACAGCTCAGTTGTCCTTTTCTGCCCAGTTTTAATTAACGTCCCTTTCATCTCTAGCCTGAAGGAATCTGCTCACTCCTGTCTTCTTAATTAACGTTCATTAAGTAAATCCAAAGAGCGCCTTCGCCTTGCTAACTAGAGGATCCTTAACCCTTGCAACAGGCAGCAGAGAGTGGCATCGAGGTAGTTGCAGCTCTTGCATCAGGTGTGAACAGCCAGACCCACACCAGGGGTGGGTAAGGCTCCTCCCAGTCAGAGCTGATTCGTCCGAACCTGTAGCAGCCCGCTGGTGATGTCACGATGACATCACCGACCCGATTTGGTCAGTTCCAGTCCATGGGTGCCACCATCTTTTTAAAAATTATTTTATTTATTGTTTTAATTTATTTTATTTCTTATTTTATTTTACTTAGGTTATTTTGTTTTTATTTGTTTTATTGTATTAAATTTATTTTATATTTTATTTTATTTTTATTTATTTTATTTATATTTTATTTATTTCATTTTATTTTATTTTATTTTATTTATTTTAATTTATTTTATTTTATTTTAATTTATTTTATTTTATTTTATTTTATTTTATTTTATTTTATTTTATTATTAGCCGCTCCGAGTCTTTGGAGAAGGTCGGCATACAAATCTAAATAATAATAATAATAATAATAATAATAATAATAATAATAATAATAATAATAATTCAGGAGGGAAGTGTTTTGGCAGTGCCAAAAGATTTGTGGGACTTCTGACTTCAGACTGACCGAATTCTGAAGCATAACACACCAGACATCCTGATTGTGGAGAAAAAGAAAGTATAGATCATCGACATCGCAACCCCAGGAGACAGCAGAATTGAGGAGAAGCAGCTAGAGAAATTAGTGAAATACGAAGATCTAAAAATCGAGCTGCAACGACTCTGTCATAAGCCCATGAAAGTGGTCCCAGTGGTACTTGGCACGCTGGGCCCAGGGCCAAAGGATCTCAGTTGACATTTGAAAACCATCGGAATTGATAAAATCTCCATCTGTCAATTGCAAAAGGCCGCTTTACTGGGATCGGCAAACATAATTCACCGCTACATCACTCAGTCCTAGGTGCTTGGGAAGCGCCCGACTGGTGATGAAATACGAAATCCAGCATAGTGATCTCATTTGCTGTGTTGTATTGACATAATGATAACGATAATAATAATAATAATGATGATAATAATAATAATAATAATAATATTTTATAATTTAATTTTTATTTTATTTTATTATTTTATTTTAATATTTTATTTTAATATTTTATTTTATTATTTTATTTTATTATTTTATTTTATTATTTTATTTTATTATTTTATTATTTTATTATTTTATTTTATTATTTTATTTTATTATTTTATTTTTAAATTTTATTTTTAAATTTTATTTTTAAATTGTATTTTATTTTAATTGTATTTATTTTATTGTGTTTTATTTTATTTTATCTTCTTCTGAGCATGCACAAGAGCCAAGTTTCCAACACTGTGCATGCGGTCGCCATCTAGGCTTTTGGGAGGGGGCACTGCGTACGTGCGCTCTTGCAAAGCACACGCCCGCGGCACAGGAGGAAGTGAACCGGCCACAAGGTAAATTGGAACTCACCCCTGACCTGCACATATAGAGCTCCAATCAGCTACTTGATTGTTTGTTGCCTATAACACAGGAATCTCCCCATAATGTCGTAAATTGAGAACTGCCTGTATCTCCAGGGCTCGAAACATATGGCTCTTTCTGAGAGCAGAAACGCTTGGCAGAGGTTTTTTCCTTCCCTGGAGTTGTTCAAACGGCCCCTAATCGGAGGTGGCTTTGATAGCAACTTAGCTTTGCTGTGCTGCACCGTGGCAACTGCCAGAGCTGTGACAAACCAGGCATTTTTGGACGGAGAAGACAAATCTGCCGAGCTGCCTGTCAAGCCAGAAATAAGTCACCCAAGTCATTTGGAGGATGTGCTAGCAGCATGGTGTGAACCTGGCATGCCCAGCAGGCTGACAAAGCCATCAAACTCCGATCCAAGGTAACCCGACAGCTTCTCACTCACCTGCTAATAATCGTGGTTAGCGGATCATCAGCACACGTGTAGGCAGCCCTCGACCTATGACCATCCATTTAGCGAGTGTTCACAGTGACAACGGCGCTGTAAAAAGGTGACTTGTGATCAGTCCTCACACTTACGACTGGGCCTCACACTTATAGAAACATAGAAATCTAGAAGATTGACGCCAGAAAAAGACCTCCTGGTCCATCTAGTCTGCCCTTATACGATTTCCTGTATTTTATCTCAGGATGGATCTATGTTTATCCCGGGCGTGTTTCAATTCAGTGACTGTGGATTTACCAACCACGTCTGCTGGAAATTTGTTTCAAGCATCTACTACTCTTTCGGTAAAATAATATTTTCTCACGTTGCTTCTGATCTTTTCCCCAACTAAGCTCAGATTGTGCCCCCTTGTTCTTGTGTTCACTTTCCTATTAAAAACATTTCCCCCTCCTGAACCTTATTGAACCCTTTAACCATGTGTCTGGGTGGGTGGGGAGGGTGGATGGATGGATGGATGGATAGATGATAGATAGATAGATAGATAGATAGATAGATAGATAGATAGATAGATAGATAGATAGATAGATAGATAGATAGATTATATATTACATAATATATTATATTAATTGGAGTTTTATGCCATCCCTCTCCGAGGACTCGGGGCAGCTTACAATGTATAATAAACAATATACAGTATCTTAGATCCAATTAATTAATTTAAAGGTCTAAAAACCCAAAGAGAACATAATTCCATTCACTCAGCATTCTCTCAGCACAGTCATTGGAGAGAGAGAGAGAAGGATCTGTGGCAGGGGTGGGTTCTGGTTCCTGCTGGTTTGCTCAGGGTCACACTTTTGCGCGCATGTCCACAGCAATTAAAAAATAGCTTCTGCACATGCGTGGAAGCAAAATCCCAGCTGGTGGCACCCACGGAGACACCGACAAAACCAGCTCTGTGATGTCATCTCCAGTTTATTACCGGCTCTAAAGAACCGGTTGGAACCAGTAAGAACCCACCTCTGATCCGTGGGTGGATATTATTTGAGCTTGGCTAGCCCTCTCAAGCCCGCCAATTAAAGATGCCCTCCGGCGTTAATTTAACTAGCTTGCTGCTCAGAATTCCAAGGGAGAGCCTGTCAAATGCTTGGCTGAAATTAAAATATCCCTCCCATAAGCAAGAGGGATAAAAATCAGGTGTTGACATCACTTTGGGACAAGCCCCGTGCCGAACGTCTAATCATCCCAAAGGTTGTTTTTCAAGGTATCCGCAAATCGATAGTTTTATCATCGGCTGCCTAATCTCTCTTCCTGAGCTTGCATTTCTGCTGGAAAAAAGAAAGAATATCTGTGGGAAATGTCAAGTAAAACTTATTAGTGCATCTGTTCCGAACTGAGTTACAGGCCAAGTTAACTTTTGTGGTTTGTTTTCCGAGGAGAAAGCCTCAGGACTGCAATGAATATCTTGGGTTTAGTTCTGGATCCTCAATCATTTCCCGTGGATTTAATCTTCGCCTTCTCCTTCTGAATCCGGTGCCAAGTTTGCGAGTAGTTCTCAGGATTCTATCCAAGGTAACATTTTTCTTCTCTGCTCTCTAAAAAAAAGTTGGTGTTCTTCGATTTTAAGAGGCGCGAGTAGCAATTTCAAACGTCTTAAATTCCCATCTTGAATCAAACGGCTTCTTTTAGATAGAACACCTGTTATTGATCAGTGTTTTATTTTGCCATTATGTAAACTTTATGTGCCAGTTTGCCGCGTCCCGGGCTTAAAAAATCGATAGCAGAAAATGACCTTGCTTTGAAAACGTCTGGTGGGGTTGCAGTAACTATAGCGTGCAACAGGCAAAGATGAAACTCCACGCAGGAAAAATAAAAAAAGAAAATTTTAACAAGCCTGGAGGATAAATTCAGCCATTTTTGGCCGGCCTGGTGCATCCAAAGTGAAAATAAGAAATAGGGGTGACACGATGGCCTCCAGAAACTGAATGTTCCAACCCTGGAAGTCACCAAACATCAAAAACGCCATCTAAAAAGCACAACGAAGAATGTTCTTTCTGCGCCAAATCAGGAAGCTCAAACTGCCCAAAGAGCTTCTGATCTAGTTCTACAGAGGAATCATTGAGTCTGTTATCTACACCTCTATAACTGTCTGATTCGGTTCTGCAACCCAACAAGACCGACATGGACTTCAGAGGAGAATCAGAACTGCAGAAAAAACAATTGCTGCCAACCTGCCTTCCACTGAAGACCTGTAATACTGCACGAGTCAAAAAGAGGGCCGTGAAAATATTTACTGACCCCTCACATCCTGGACATAAACTATTTCAACTCCTACCCTCAAAACGTCGCTACAGAGCACTGCACACCAAGACAAGAACAGTTTTTTCCCAAACGCCGTCACTCTGCTAAGCAAATAATTCCCTCAACACTGTCAAATTATTTACTAAGTCTGCACTACTATTATGACTAGTTTTTTCTCTTCATTCCTATCACCCATCTCCTTATACTTAGGACTGTATGACTGTAACGTGTTGCTTGTAGCCTTAAGATTTTTATTAATAGGGTTTCCTCATTTCTTGTTTGACCCCTGTGACAATCATTAAGTCTTGCACCTCATGATTCTGAGAGCATCTGCACCAAAGACAAATTCCTTGTGTGTCCAATCACACTTGGCCAATAAAGAAGTCTATCTTCTTCTTTTTTTTAAAGAAGAGATTAGCTAGCCATTTGTCAGAAATGGTATCAGGTCTGGTGGTGGATTAAAAGACCTCCAAGGTCCCTTCTAATTCTGTGGTTCAAATGCTTGGAGACCATCTCCCATCTTCCCCAGCCAGCCAGGAAGGTGGCTGCTTTAATTAACTCTATAAATGTAACAGAGACAGGGGGGAAATAATCAGGCTAAGAAGTTTGACCTCTTTATAAAAATAAATGCGACTTCAAAGAAAGCGGATGAACCGAAGGGAGCCGTCTTTCCCTGTTTCTGATTAGAGGTAATTGCTTCATTTAACAGTTTTAGAACAGAAAGAAGTGAAACTTAATTTAAACTGGTGGAGACTGAAATCCCTTCAAACCACTTTTGGATTATTTGAAAGAGGCCACTGAATATTTTTCATAGCATTTTGAGTACAGGCTGTGCAACCTTTGATGCTTTCGCTTTCCAAGTTCTGGGGTTTTTTTTCAGCTGTAAGAACATTGTGCAGCAGGAAGAAGCAAATCAAAGTTTGGAAATAAAACTATTTCCTGGATGCAAGGAATTGTAATCTGATGTTCAGAAATGGCCAAGAGAGTGGAGAGGAAACTTCCTTCCTTCCTTCCTTTCTTTCTTTCTTTGTTCTTTCCTTCCTTCCTTCCTTCCTTCCTTTCTTTCTTTGTTCTTTCCTTCCTTCCTTCCTTCCTTCTTTCTTTCTTTCTTCCTTCCTTTCTTTCTTTCTTTCTTTCTTCTTTCTTTCTTTGTTCTTTCCTTCCTTCCTTCTTTCCTTCCTCCCTTTTTTCCTTCTCACTCTCTTCCTCTCTCCCTTCCATTCATTCCCTCTTTTTCTTCCTTTCTTTCTCTCTCCTTCTATTGTTCCTTCTCTCTTTCTTATCCCCCTTTTCTCTCTTCTCTCTTTCTTTTTTTCTCTTTCTTTTTTCTCTCTCTCTTATCTTTCCTTTTCCCTTCCTTACTTCTTCCCTCCTTCCCTCTTTCTCTTTCTATTTTCCTCCTCCTTTCTTTCCTTCTTTCTGCTTCTTTTTTCTGTGCTTGTTTTTTCTCTTTCTCTCTCCCTCTTATTTTCATCTCTCTTTTTCCTCTTTCTTTCTCTTTCTTAGTCTCTGTTTTACTTCCTTCCCTCTTGTTCATTAACTGTTTTTTTTAATGGGCAGACCATTTAGAGTCCTATTTCGAACAGTAAGAACCAGTGAATGCATCAGCAACGTCCCAAGTTAAAATAATCCAAAACTTCGGTTTCCAATCCACATATGAATGGGCCCCCTGTCATTTCTTCGCATCATTTTTTTTTCTTAAAGGGGAAAATTCAGGATCAGCCATAGCTTTGGAGGATCTGGGCACAAAACACCCAGAAATGTATAGACTCCACTCGAAAATCAGAAGAAGCGGAGGATGTTGGGGAGGGGGATCCTAGGAGATCAAACACATTAGCTCTCTCCAATTAAGTCCCAGAGCAACCCATGCAAATTTTCCCCAGTCTGGGAAATCCCCCGATTCTATTCCAGCTGTCAAAATACAGATCAATAGATGTTAACGAGGCTTTGAAAGATGACAAGTGCTAGGAGTGAAGGGTTTTTTGCAGGCGTTCAAAGACCCTTCATAATTCATGGTGATTCCACCATGCCTTCTCTCTCTCCCTCTGGTC
Organism: Erythrolamprus reginae; assembly: GCF_031021105.1. Classification (NCBI taxonomy): domain Eukaryota; kingdom Metazoa; phylum Chordata; class Lepidosauria; order Squamata; family Dipsadidae; genus Erythrolamprus; species Erythrolamprus reginae. Next base: position 2,383,580 of record NC_091957.1, read on the forward strand.
CTTTTGGAAGAGGAAGGGGGCTGCGTGTGACGAACATATCTATAAACAGAAAGAGGGGAGCTTAAATTATAGATGAGGGTGAAGTTTCGGGAACCCTTGGCAGAGTGTTTGAGCAGGCAAATGAGCAGAATCAAATGGTGTATGTGTGTGTGTGAGAGAGAAATTTTAGTTTTTTCGTTTGTAAATGGAAAAGGTAAGTAAAAGCCGCCTAGAGTCCCTTGGGAGATGGGAGGCATACAAATTGAATAAATAAAATAAAATGCTAAGCTTCTAAAATCTCAGAGTGCAGAATAACAGAGTTGCAAGGGATCTTGGATATCTTATTTATTTATTTATTGGATTTGTATGCCGCCCCTCTTCTAGTCCAGGCGTAGGCAAAATTGGCTCTTCTATGACTTGTGGACTTCAAATCCCAGAATTCCTGAGCCAATCATGCTAGCTCAGGAATTCAGGGAGTTTATTTATTTATTATTTATTATTTATTATTTAGATTTGTATGCCGCCCCTCTCCGCAGACTCGGGGCAGCTCACAACAGAATACAACAATTCATGACAAATCTAAATTATAATTTAAAATTTTTTTAAAAAACCCATTTACTAAGCAAACATACACACAAACATACCATGCATAAATTGTATATGCCCGGGGGAGATGTCTCAGTTCCCCCATGCCTGACGACAAAGGTGGGTTTTAAGGAGTTTACGAAAGGCAGGGAGAGTAGGGGCAGTTCTAATCTCTGGGGGGAGTTGGTTCCAGAGAGTCGGGGCCGCCACAGAGAAGGCTCTTCCCCTGGGGCCCGCCAACCGACATTGTTTAGTTGACGGGACCCGGAGAAGACCCACTCTGTGGGATCTAATTGGTCGCTGGGATTCGTGCGGCAGGAGGCGGTCTCGGAGATATTCTGGTCCAGTGCCATGAAGGGCTTTAAAGGTTATAACCAACACTTTGAATTGTGACCGGAAATTGATCGGCAACCAATGCAGACTGCGGAGTGTTGGTGAAACATGGGCATACCTGGGGAAGCCCATGACCATTCTCGCAGCTGCATTCTGCACGAGTTGAAGTCCACATGTCATAGAAGAGCCAACTTTGCCTACCTCTGTCCTAGTCCAACTTCCTGCTCAAGCAGGAGACCCTGTACAATTTAAGACAAATGGCTGTCCAAACTATTCTTCAAAATTCCAGCGGAGCAACCTCAGTTTCTGGAGGCTAGTTGTTCCACTGTTCTCACCATCACGAAATTCCTCCTTAGATCCAGGTTGTATCTCCCCTGGTTGAGTTTCCATCCGTTGCTTCTTGTCCTGCGTTCTGGCATCTTGGAAAATAAGTTGACCTCCTCTTCTCAGTGACAGTGCTTAAATATTGGTACATGTTATCATGTCATCCCTAATTCTTCTCTTTATTATTTATTTATTTATTTATTTATTATTTATTAGATTTGTATGCCGCCCCTCTCCGGAGTCTCGGAGCGGCTTACAACAACAACTTATCAGACTGGACCTAGCTCTCTCAACTGTTCTTCAGATGGTTTAGCCTCCAGACCCCTAATAATCTTGGTTGTTACCCCCAGCACTTCTCTTTACTAGACTAGTTCTCACAACTGTTCATTCCATAATAGCAATAGCACTTATATAGCACTCCATAGTGCTTTTACAGCCCTCTCTGTTTACAGAGCCAACATATAGTCCCCCAACAATCTAGGTCCTCATTTTACCCACCTGGGAAGGGCTGAGTCAACCTGAGTGGGTGATCAAACTCTTGACAGTGGGCAGAGTCAGTCTGCATTGCTGCATTCTAACCTATGTGCCACCACAGCTGATAAATAGATGGATGGATGGATCGATCGATGGATCGATAGATCAATGGATGGATCGATGGACCGATGGACCGATGGATCGATGGATCGATGGATGAACCGATGGATCGATGGATCGATGGGTTGGAGAGACACAGCAATAGCAATCACCCTTAAAGTTATATACTTATATCACCCTTATACAACCTTATAAACTTATATATACCCAGTGCTTTTACAGCCCTCTCTATGTGGTTTATGGAGCCAGCCTCTTGCCCCCAACAATCTGGCTCCTCATTTTACCCACCTCCGAAGGATGCAAGGGTGGGGACTTTTGGGAGTTGAAGTCCAGATATCTTCAAGTGGCCAAGGTTGGGAAACACTGCCCTAGGGAGTAGCCAAACTACCTTCTTCGCCTGTTTGAAAAAAAAAAGACCCAGCATTTTAGTTAAAGCAAGTTGTAGCATTTTGCAGCAACCGCTGTTATCTTTGCTTAATCCAGTAATAAATGCCCGAGCGCAGAAGGCAATCAGTTTCCATCAAAAGAGCCATCGCAGCCGCAAGCCATGGCAACGGAACATGATCAAAGTACGTTGACACACACGAAACAACATTTCTCTAAGAAGTCAGAGCAGAAGAATAATTAACAAAGATGTACATGTCATGTTCCTTTTCCCTCCGCCCACAAATTCATGCTAGATTTTTCTGAATTATGGCATTAGATCTGAAAGGCTTTTTTAAAAAAATGAAATTAGAGAAGTTTTGCCAGTAGAAAATGTACTGTATCAGTTGCCTCCAGAAGTTGTCGATCTCCAACAATGGGAGTTTTTAAGCAGATGTTGGATAATCATCTGTCTGAAGTGGTGTAGGGTTTCCTGCCTAAGCAGGGGGTTGGACTAGAAGACCTCCAAGGTCCCTTCCAGCTCTGCTGTTGTTATTAGAATAGAACAGAACAGAACAGAATAGAATAGAATAGAATTTTATTGGCCGATGTGATTGGACACACAAGGAATTTGTCTTTGGTGCAGATGCTCTCAGCTCTAATATTATTATTAGTTTGCAAGACAACAAGATGAAGGTTGGCCTACTTCGATGGAGAACCTCTCCTGAGTAAGTAACTACTTGCGAGTAAAAAGTGCAGAGAAGAGCAACAAAGATGATTAGGGGACTGGAAGTTAAAACATACGAAGAACAATTGCAGGAACTGGGTATGTCTACTTTAATGAAAAGAAGAATTAGGGGAGACATGATAGCGGTGTTCCAATATCTCAGGGGTCGCCACAAAGAAGAAGGAGTCAACCTATCTATTTATATCTATTTATATTGTATTTATATTGTTGTAAGCTGCCCTGAATCTTTCGGGAGTGGTCGGCATAGAACTTGAATAAATAAATAAACCTATTCTCCAGAGCACCTGAGGGTAGAACAAGAAGCAACGGATGGAAACTACACAAGGGGAGAAACAACTTAGAACTAAGGAGGAATTTCCTGAGAGTTAGAACAATTAATCTGTGGAACCGCTTGCCACCAGACGTTGTGAATGCTCCAACACTAGAAGTTTTTAAGCAGAGGTTGGATAACCATTTGTCTGAAATGGTGTAGGGTTTCCTGCCTAAGCAGGGGGTTGGACTAGAAGACCTCCAAGGACCCTTCCAACTCTATTGTTATTATAAGATGATGATGATGATGATGATGATGATGATGATGATGATGATGATGATGTTCCATGAAGGAGTAACAAGGAGACACCAAAAATGGCATCTAGTGATGTTCTTGCAAAACGTCTTCAGGTTGTCTTCCAAGAAGGACCAGAAAGGAGACGCCAAAGTTGACATCTGGATGTGACTTCAGTTGGCCTTCAAGTTGCTCACTCAAAAGCAACTGAAAAAATAAAACTTCTACCCTGCAAATATGTCAGAAATCAAAAGAGAAGGGATGGGAGGGTGTGTGTTCATAAATGGGCAGGAAAACTTTGTCATCAATTTTTGACCGGGGTTGAATAAGGCAACTTTGCTTCTTCTTGGCATGACTGAGTTCATCCCTTGAAGGTGTCCATCAACCATGCACAGTCTAGAACAGCTGGAAGATGCCTTGAGGCCATGACCAGCACAACAAGGTGACTGCTTTGTTGTCAGAAGCAACAAAAGCACCCGCGACACCTTTTTCGCCTTGCACCGAAACCTCATCAAAGATTCAACAGTTAAACCTTTTCAAATCTTTTTTTAAAAAGCGTGGTGTGTGTTCTCTTGCGTGTAGGGAATGTTGGTTTCTTAAAGAACACCTTGATCTTGTCGTGGGGGAAAGGGAATGGAGTCTTTCATTTCTAAACATTTGAACACTGTCTCATCTGTTCTGGCAATACTACAGAATCATTGGACTGGAAGGGACCTCGGGGGTCTTCTAGTCCAACCCTCTGCTCAAGACAGGAGACTCCTATCATCCCAGTGAAATGGTTGTCCGCTTTATTTTTGATAACTTCTAGTGATGGAGCACCAATTTATGTGCTCACATCCTGGGCATGAAGGAAGGAAGGAAAGGAGGAAGGAGGGAGGGAGGAAGAAGGAAAGAAGGAAGATGGTAGTGGGAGGGAAGGACGGAAGGAAAGATGGAAGGAAGGAAGGAAGGAAGATTGACTGAGAAGTAAGCAAGAAGGAAGGAAGGAAGGAAGGAAGTGAGGGGAGAGAGGGAGAGGGAAGTAATATATGCTGATAGCAGGATATAAAATCCCTTCCTTCCCTCCTACGAACTTCCTTTTTTTCTAGAAAAACATTTTATGGAATTAATATACAATTTAAAAAGACAGTACATAAAAAAAAGAAGAAACAATAGCCAATATTGATTGAATGAAGGAATACAAGTTGTTCACCACCATGAAAATGGTTTTGCAGGAATTTGCTTTCCTGAGGATTGATGTAGTGTTTTCCTAAAAGATAGTTAAAGGGTAATGTTAGACATATCTTACACGTTCTTGAATATTTGGAAAGACTTCATGGAAAGCAAACTGCATTGATTTTCTTAGAGACAGAGAAGGCCTTTGACAATTTGAATTGGGATTTCACATCCGCAATTTTGGAAGATATGAATTTTGGAGAGGCCTACATGAAACGGGTAAGATCGATTTTGACTTGACAGAAAGCAGAGAAGAAAAACCCAACATCATTCATGGAGATTTAACGACCAAAACTTGTAAGATACAGAGAGGAACGAGTCAAGGATGTTCACTATCTCATTTCTCGTTTATTTTCGTTCCTGAAATACTAAATAGAAACATCAGACAAGACAAGGAGATTGAGAAAGTAAAGATTTTTTTTAAAAAAAAAGAGCCATAGATTTTGCAAATGACTTGTTGTTGATTTAAAGGGAATTGAAACATTAACTCTAAAAATTTGTAGGTTGGCAGCTTTTAAAAGTAACAAATTTGAAGACGTAAACAAAACCCATGAAATTGGAGGCTTACACAGAACAGATGAACAAAGTGGCTTTTTAAGTTCAGAAGAAAATTAAATACCTAGGTATCACTAAGAATTGGCATTAGTATATAATATGTCAGTCCTTCCGATTAATTCATCCTTCATCTTTGAAGGAGGGTGCAAAATGCTATTAATTATAGTTGTTAGCTAGTTTTTAATTTATACATTTGTTTTGCATTGTTTTATTTATTTAGTCAAGTATTTATTAAATAGCAGATAAATAAACATGATTATTCATTCATGAAATGGATATGAATGGGGAAATTAAGACAGGGAGGTAATAATAATAATAATAATAATAATAATAATAATAATAATAATAATAATAATAATAAATAAGTTGTTAGATTTGTATGCCGCCCCTCTCCGAAGACTCATAGGTGCACTTATGCATGCCCCTTACTGTTTATTAGTTTATTAGTTTATTATTCGTTTATTAGCTTCCTATCCTGCCTTTATTTTGAGAGTTGCAATGGATAACATCCTCTCCTCTTAGTTTTCCCCCCCCCCTCATAACAACAACCCAGTAGAGTAGATTGGACAGTGGGCATGCCTAATTAGTTCTCAATTGTTAATTGTTCTCACTTTCAGAAAAATTATCTCATTTCTAGTTGGATCTTGGGTTTTGCTCTGCTCTGGTTTTGCTCTGCTTTGCTCATCAGGAGCTGTCTGGGAAGATCACAATTGTGACAACATGATAAAAAATATGAGCTAGTTACCAAGGGCCCAGATAGCAATCATATGACCACTGGGACACTGCCATAGTCATGAGGACCGGTCATAAGTCACTTTTTCAGTGCTGTCATAACTTGAAACAATCATTAAACCAATGGTTGTAAGTCCAGGGTTACTTGTAAATTCAGATGGCCAATTGTAATTGGGTTGCCAAAATACAGGTGGCCATTTGGTGGCAGTAGTGAAGCGAAGAATATGCATAACAAAGCTTTGCTGCCACCTAATGGTTCCCTAGATTTTCACCACCCAGTTCTGGCACAGCATGAAAAAATAACGGGAACAACAAAAAAGTACAGCAAAGAAACTCACAAATGTTAGTCTTCCACTTTGTGTAAACTCCGCTGGGAATTTATCCTAGTCCCTCAGCTTTTTCTCATAAGAAACAAACTCTTAATTTACAAAGAGGAAATATTTATTTATTTTTTGGCTGAGAGCTACAGGGAACATTCTCTTTCTGCCATCTACAGTGGGGAATGGTTCTTGCAAGAGAGCCCTTGTACCACCAGAACAAGAACTGGAAATTTCAAGAATTGTTTCGATTCTGACATCAGGAAAAATGCCACTCTAGGGCTGACTACTGTGCATTACTCTGGAGTATTTTATTTACTGATGTTGTCATAAAACTACATGTGTGCCTCTGCAGATTTGCCCAATATTAATGGATAAGAAACCAGTTTGGTCTAATGGTTAAGGCACCAGGTTAGACTCTGAGTTCTAGTCCTGCCTTAGGTACGAAAACCCACTGGGTGACTTTGGGAGAATCACCAGAAGATGATGAGTTCAAATCCCACCTTAGGCATGAAAGGCACCTGGACTTTGAGCTAGTATGTCCCAGCCAAACCCACCTTACAGGATTGTTGTTCTGAGAAAATAGGAGGAGGAAGGTATGTTCGCCACCTTGAGTTATTTGGAAAAATAAAGGCGAGAATAGAGTAGAATAGAATAGAACAGAATATAGAATAGGAGTAGAGTAGAGTAGAATAGAATGGAATAGAATAGAACAGAACAAAACAGAAGAGAATATAGAATAGGAGTAGAATAGAATAGAACGTTCCCCTGTCCAAGTGTCTTTCCTTTATCTCATATATCATATATATTTTCTTCCTCTCATATATTTTCTCTTCTGTTTTACATGTTATCTTTATATACATTACTCAATGTCTATTCTCTTCCATATGTATTGTGTATTGGACAAAGAATAAAGAAAGAAAGAAAGAAAGAAAGAAAGAAAGAAAGAAAGAAGGAAGGAAAGAACAGAACAGAATATAGAATAGGAGTAGAGAAGAGAAGAATAGAATAAAATAGAATAGAATAGAAATAGAAAAGAATCAAGATTAGACCACACGGATTCATCCTCAGCCATCCCCATCCCACAAATACAGGTTTGGTCTTTTTCTCTTCCTGCTGCATTTTTTTTTTTTTAAATGTCCCTCGGGCTCCAACTTTCCCAAGTCCTCTGGAGGGGCTTAATTCATGCCTCCCTCTTGCCCGTGTGTGTGTGTCCCCCTCCCCACTCCACTACCATCTGTGCAAGGAAGTAAAGAAAAATTGTGTCCCGCTGCTTTTTCCACCCAGTTAGAATATATGGGTTGTCTCCCCCCCCTCTCTGAAGGAGCTCTACTTTTTTTCCCAAGGAAGAGAGAGACTTTGATCGGACGGGGGACGTTCCTGATTCCATCCACAAGATGGGAGTGAGTGGGAGAGAGAGAGAGAGAGTTCCCGCAGCTGGGAAATTGTGTTTTTCTTGTTCCCCATCCTCCGTGAAAGAAGGAGGAGGAGGAGGAGAGCTTTAGAGGCTGGGACTGTGCAGATGAGAGGAGAACATCATTGCAAAGATTCTTCCCAGACCCGTCATGGCACAGCTGCTGCTTTGTTCTCTGGCTCTGGCCGCCGTCTTTCGCCCGGCTACAGGAGCCATGGATGTCTGCTACGACTCCCAGGGCCGTGCCCAGCGTTGCATGCCCACTTTCGAGAACGCAGCCTTCGGACGGCTGGCCCAGACCTCCAACACGTGTGGCCGGCCGGCCGAAACCTACTGCCTGCAGATGGGCACCAGGGAATCCAGCGCCCTGTGCCACCGCTGCGATGCAGAAGACTCCCTGGCGCACCACAACGCCTCTTCCCTGACCGACTTCCACAGCCAGGAAGAGCCCACGTGGTGGCAAAGTCAGTCCATGGCCTTCGGGGTCCAGCACCCCACCTCGGTCAACATTACGCTGCACTTGGGTGAGTAGGTCGCGTCAGGAATACGTTTATTTCTGGAAGTAATATCACCATGCAAGAAAACGGTTGTGGCGAGTGGGGCGTTTGCCCAGGTTCGCCTGGTGCACCAGTTGCGGCCCTATTTGGACCGGGAGTCACTGCTCACAGTCACTCATGCCCTCATCACCTCGAGGTTCGACTACTGTAACGCTCTCTACATGGGGCTACCTTTGAAAAGTGTTCGGAAACTTCAGGTCGTGCAGAATGCGGCTGCGAGAGCAATTATGGGCTTCCCAAAGCATGCCCATGTCACACCAACACTCTGCAGTCTGCATTGGTTGCCGATCAGTTTCCGGTCACAATTCAAAGTGTTGGTTATGACCTATAAAGCCCTTCATGGCACCGGGCCAGGTTATCTCAGGGACCGCCTTCTGCTGCACGAATCCCAGCGACCGATTAGATCCCACAGAGTGGGCCTTCTCTGGGTCCCGTCAACCAAACAATGTCGGTTGGTGGGACCCAGGGGAAGAGCCTTCTCTGTGGCGGCCCTGACCCTCTGGAACCAACTCCCCCCAGAGATTAGAATAGCCCCCACCCTTCTTGCCTTTCGCAAGCTTCTTAAAACCCACCTGTGTCGTCAGGCATGGGGGAATTAAGATATTCTTTCCCCCTAGGCTTCCACAATTTATGCATGGTACGTTCGTATGTATGATTGGTTTTAAAATAAGGGTTTTTAGCTTCTTTAGTATTGGATTGTCGCATGTTGTTTTTACCACTGTTGTTAGCCGCCCCGAGTCTACGGAGAGGGGCGGCATACAAATCCAATCAAATGAAATGAAATGAAATGAAATGAAAGGCCGATGTAAGCCATAATCAGTACGTAATGATGGGTTTGCTAACTGTGCTGCAATCTGATTGGCTGTAACCTATATATCAGTGTTTTTCAACCAGTGTGCCGCGGCACACTAGTGTGCCGAGAGACATGGTCAGGTGTGCTGTGGATGGATCCACAAACCACCATTCCTGCTAGGATATCCCTTTTGTGTTCATCAAAGCTGGTACAGGTTTCACACTAAGTGAGTATAAATACATTTAGAAACTATGTTATTAACTATATGTTTAATAGGTACTGTGTTAGAGTGTCATTTTGTGTCATTTTGGTTGGTGGTGTGCCCCAGGATTTTGTAAATGTAAAAAATGTGCCGCGGCTCAAAAAAGGTTGAAAATCACTGCTATATATAATCCTTTGGGACCGTCTCCTGCCCCATGAATCCCAGCGGCCGATAAGGTCCCACAGAGTTGGCCTTCTCCGGGTCCCGTCGACTAAACAATGTCGTCTGGCGCGCCCCAGGGGGAGAGCCTTCTCTGTGGTGGCCCCGGCCTTCTGGAATCAACTCCCCTCAGAGATTGAACTGCCCCCACCCTCCTTGTCTTTTGTAAATTGCTTAAGACCCACCTGTATCGCCAGGCATGGGGGAATTGAGACATCTCCCCCAGGCTTGTATATTTTTATGTATGGTATGCGTGTGGTGCATGGTTTTTAAATGATAGGTTTTTTAGATGTTTTTTTAATATTAGATTTGTTTACATTTTCACACTGTTGTTATTACTGTTGTGAGCCGCCCCGAGTCTTCGGAGAGTTGCGGCATACAAATCTAATAAATTATTATTATTATTATTATTATTATTATTATTATTATTATTATTAATTCAAAGTATTGGCTATGACCTATAAAGCCCTACATGGCATTGGGCCAGATTACCTCCGAGACCGCCTTCTGCCGCATGAATCCCAGCGCCTGGTCAGGTGCCACAGAGTCGGCCTTCCCAGGGTCCCATCAACCAGACAATGTCATTTAGAAGGAGAAGAAGGAGGAGGGGCAGGAGGAGCAGGAGGAAGAGAGGAAGTATTGGTGGTGGTAGTAGTAGTAGCAGCAGCAGCCCCCAAATTGGCTTCTTGGTTGACTCTCCAAGATGGACTTCAAGCTCTGTAGCTTTGGATTATTCTAGACCTCCTTGAGGGCTCCTGTTGGCCAAAGATGATGAGCTGTTCAATGGAGGATCCCCAAGCTTCAATGCAAACAAGGACTTTTGGGGTTTGGAAAGGAGACAGTTGAGGCTCTCTCTCTACGTAGAAGATAGCATAATAGAGTTGGAAGGGGCCTTGGGAGGTCTTCTAGTCCATCCCCCTACTCAAACAGGAGATCTTATACCATTCCAGACAACTGGAAACTTGAAAACTTCCAGTGATCCACAATTTCTGAAGGCAAGTCATTGTATGGTTGATTGTTCTCGCCGTCAGGAAATTTCTCCTTAGTTCTAGGTTAGTCCTCTCCTTGATTAGTTTCCATCATCAATCATTCATCATACAGTTTAGCCTCCAGACTCCTAATCATTTGTTCTCTCTCTCTCTCTCTCTCTCCCTCTATCTATCTCTTTTCTTTCTTTCTTTCTTTCTTTCTTTCTTTCTCTCTCTTTCTCTCTCTTTCTTCCTTTCTCTCTCTTTCTCTCCCTCGCTCTCATCTTTCATTCTCTCTCTTTCTCTCTCTTTCTTTCATTTTCTCTCTCTCTTTCTCTCTTTCTCTCTCTCATCTTTCATTCTCTCTCTCTCTTTCTTCCTTTCTCTCTCTTTCTCTCCTTCTTTCTTTCTCTCTCTCTTTCTTTCTTTCTTTCATTCTCTTTCTCTCTCTCCCACTCTCATCTTTCATTCTCTCTCTCTCTCTCTTTCTCTCTCTCTCTCTCTTTTTTCTCTCTCTCTCTCTCATCTTTCTTGAAGAGAGGCTGTTGTTTTCTCAGCCTCCTGTGACTTTGCCAACATCTGTTCCAAATTGAGAGAACTTCCTGCTTACGACGAAAAACCAGACAGAGGTTGCTGAGATCGGGGTCCAGATTCTTACACTTCCACTCTCTTGGCCTTTGTCTTGGACCTCCTGGGAGGAGGATGCCTCTCTTAGCTGTGACCTGATGGGACCCTGAAGGTTTTTCCTGGAAGCCCCCAGATGAAAACTCTCAGGCTGACAGCCACGTGGGAGTTGTGGATGCTGGCTGTTTGATCAAGGCTTGGAGATGGTGGTGGCTGCCTATAGGCTGAGCCAACAAGTCCTTCAAAGCTTCTTCATGTGTTTATTACTGGCTCATATTGCTGGTTCCATCCCTGAGTCGCTTCCTGAAGGGGAACTCATTTGGGGGGGGGGGGGTTGGACTCTGCAAATCTCTGCTTCACCAAGGAACACAAATAGCTGAAGATGCCTCAGATCTTCATTTTGAAAGCTCATGGAAGGAAGGAAGGAAGGAAGGAAGGAAGGAAGGAAGGAAGGAAGGAAGGAAGGAAGGAAGGAGGGAGGGAGGGAAGGAGGGAGGGAGGAAATTTATTTATTTTATTATTTATTTATTTATTTATTATTTAGATTTGTATTAGGCTCACAACAAGGCATAGACAAATCGAACAAATCCAAATAAATTTAAATATTTAAAAAAGTTTAAAAGAGAACCCCAATATACTAACAAGCACACACACAAGCATACCATACATAAATTGTACATGCCCGGGGGAGATGTTTCAGTTCCCCCATGCCTGACGGCAAAGGTGGGTTTTAAGAACTTTACGGAAGGCAGGGAGAGTAGGGGCAGTTCTAATCTCCGGGGGGAGTTGGGTCCAAAGAGTCGGGGCCGCCACAGAGAAGGCTCTTCCCCTGGGGCCCGCCAACCGACATTGTTTAGTTGACGGGACCCGGAGAAGGCCCACTCTGTGGGACCTAATCGGTCGCTGGGATTCGTGCGGCAGAAGGCGGTCTCGGAGATATTCTGGTCCAATGCCATGAAGGGCTTTAAAGGTCATAACCAACACTTTGAATTGTGACTGGAAACTGATCGGCAACCAATGCAGACTGTGGAGTGTTGGTGAAACATGGGCATACCTAGGTAAGCCCATGACTGCTCTCGCAGCTGCATTCTGCACGATCTGAAGTTTCCGAACACTTTTCAGAGGTAGCCCCATGTAGAGAGCATTACAGTAGTCGAACCTCGAGGTGATGAGGGCATGAGTGACTGTGAGCAGTGAGTCCCGGTCCAGATAGGGCCGCAACTGGTGCACCAGGCAAACCTGGGCAAACGCCCCCCCTCGCCACAGCTGAGAGATGTTTTTCTAATGTGAGCTGTGGATCGAGGAGGACGCCCAAGTTGCGGACCCTCTCCGAGGGGGTCAATAATTCCCCCCCAGGGTAATGGATGGACAGATGGAATTGTCCTTGGGAGGCAAAACCCGCAGCCACTCCGTCTTATCCGGGTTGAGTTTGAGTCTGTTGACGCCCATCCAGGCCCCAACAGCCTCCAGACACCGGCACATCACTTCCACTGCTTCGTTGACTGGACATGGGGTGGAGATGTAAAGCTGGGTATCATCAGCGTACTGATGATACTTCACCCCATGCCCTCGGATAAAGAAATAAGGAAGAAAATGAGGGAAGGTGAGAAGGAAGGAAGAAAAGAGGGAAGGAGGGAGGGAGGAAGAAGGAGGGAGGGAGGAAATAAGGAAAGGAAGAAAGGAGGGAAGGGGATAAGGAAGCAAGGAGGGAGGGAGAAAGAAGGTGGGAGGGAGTAAGGAAAGAGGAAGGGAGGGAGGAAGGACAACTTATTCTTCCTTCTCATATTCCTTTTCATATTCTCCTCCTCCTCTTGTTCCTCTTTTTCTTTTTTTCCTCTTTTCCTCTTTTCCCTCTTCCTGCTCCTCCTACTCCTTCCATTTCATCTCCTCCTCCTCTCCCAAAATATTTGCAAAGCACTCCCTTTGCCCTTCCTCCCCTCTTTCCTGCATCCCACAATAATGGTTGGAATGAAATAGCTGTTGGGTTCATCCTTGGTGGAAACAAGAAACACCTTCCTTCCTTCCTTCCTTCTTTCCTTCTTTCCTTCCTTCTTTCTTTCCTTCTTTCCTTCCTTCCTTCCTTCCTTCTTTCCTTCCTTCTTTCCACCCTTCCTTCTTTCCTTCCTTCCTTCTTTCCTTCTTTCCTTCCTTCTTCCCTTCCTTCCTTCCTTCCTTCTTCCCTTCTTTCCTTCCTTCCTTCTTTCCTTCCTTCCTTCTTTCCTTCTTTCCTTCCTTCCTTCCTTCTTTCCTTCCTTCTTTCCTTCCTTCCTTCTTTCTTTCCTTCTTTCCTTCCTTCCTTCCTTCCTTCTTTCCTTCCTTCTTTCTTTCCTTCTTTCCTTCTTTCCTTCGTTCCTTCCTTCTTTCCTTCCTTCCTTCCTTCTTCCCTTCTTTCCTTCCTTCCTTCTTTCCTTCCTTCCTTCCTTCCTTCCTTCTTTCCTTCCTTCCTTCTTTCTTTCCTTCCTTCCTTCTTTCCTTCCTTCTTTCCTTCCTTCCTTCTTTCCTTCCTTCCTTCTTTCTTTCCTTCCTTCCTTCTTTCCTTCCTTCTTTCCTTCCTTCCTTCCTTCTTCCCTTCTTTCCTTCCTTCCTTCTTTCCTTCCTTCCTTCCTTCTTTCCTTCCTTCCTTCTTTCCTTCTTTCCTTCCTTCCTTCTTTCTTTCCTTCCTTCCTTCTTTCCTTCCTTCTTTCCTTCCTTCCTTCCTTCTGTCTCTTCTCTTCTCCCCATCCATGGCCCATGCTGACTTTCCCCCTTGCCGGAGTTGTTGGATAGCTCCACACACTTAACCCTGCAGCCCTTTTGCGCCAGCCGTGCTCCTCCTCCACAGACAATGTTCATATGGGCGCAATTAAGGCTCCTTTTAATCTTGCTCAAGAATAACTGCCATTTTTTCCACAATAGTTTAGTCTCCTTAGCGCCTCGCCCGACAGCTAATTGTGCTGTGTTGGACGTCGTGCGTGACGTTGCTCTTGAGGGAGGGACAGCATCCTAACATAAAATAATAATTTGCTTTGAAGCGGGTTTTAAAAGCAAACCAGATTTTTGCTTAAATGTCCTCTTTCCCAAAAAAGAACCGATCTGCTTCTGATTAGTGTCATTGAAACGGCACAGCTGGGCATAACATTGCAGTGAACAGTGGTCTCTTCTAACCATGGTTTGTTCACCATGCCCCCCAGGGCTTTAATTAAGCCACAAACAGGGGTTTGCTCTTCACAATCGTTAACTTTGCAGAACACACCAAAAATTGACTGAAAAGCACTAGGAACAGGAGACAACTTAAAGTAACTTGTGAACATAATTCTTAAGGAAGCAGATTAGAAAAAAATCTTGTTATTCCTTCTGTTCGATTGTCCAATATTGTTAACACTGGTTTAGTTCATAGGAACTCCGGTAGCCTGTTCATAGCTTTAATTTGTTTTCCTGTTGATAGGAAGATAGTCCTAAATCAACCAGACACATTGAATTTACAAAACAGACTTAGTTGTGAAATTGCTTAACATCAGCATTAGATATTTCGCAGTTGGATGCCTCTAGTTTTTCAGACATGAAAATAAAATTTAGCTAATCTGACTTGTTTACAGAACATACAACACAGAATAACAGAGTTAGAAGGGACCCTGGAGGTCTTCTAATCCAACCCCCTGTTCAAGTAGAATTCCTATAACATTCTGGACAAATGACTGTCCAATCTCTTATTGAAAACCTCCAGTGTTGGAGCAGCCACAATTTCTGGAGGCAGGTTGTTCCACTGATTAATTGTCTAATAATATCAGCATATACAGTGGTACCTCGACTTAAGAATGCCTCTACTTACTTACTTACTTTCTTACTTTCTTTCTTTCTTTCTTTCTTTCTTTCTTTCTTTCTTTCTTTCCTTACTTACTTACCTACCTACCTACCTACCTACTTACTTACTTACTTACTTACTTACTTATTTATTGGATTTGTATGCCGCCCCTCTCCGGAGACTCGGGGCGGCTAACAACAATAATAAAACAATACAATAATAATCCAATAAATACTAAAAATGATTTAAAAACCCATTAATATAAAAAACCAAACATACATACAGACATACCACACATGAAATTAATTTTTTGGAAATTAAGAACTTTTCTAGATAAGAACCGGGTGTTCAAGATTTTTTTTGCCTCTACTTAAGAACCATT
Source organism: Erythrolamprus reginae (assembly GCF_031021105.1). Classification (NCBI taxonomy): domain Eukaryota; kingdom Metazoa; phylum Chordata; class Lepidosauria; order Squamata; family Dipsadidae; genus Erythrolamprus; species Erythrolamprus reginae. The sequence continues at coordinate 2,398,809 of NC_091957.1, forward strand.
TTCTACTTAAAAACCAGAGCTCGGAAAAATTTCCCAGGAAATTTGAGAGCGGCACAAAGGCCTGACCAGTTTCTTTAAAGTTTGGGATTTTTTAAAATTCCCCTCACCTCACCTTCTTCCTTCGGCAGCGACTCTCCTTCTCCTCTTCCTCCTCCTCCTCCTCCACCCACCCAAATTCCGAGCTTTTATTTCTTTCCTAATGGGTTGGCATGCATTATTTGCTTCTACATTGATTCCTATGGGAAAAATTGCTTCTACTTAAGAACGTTTCCACTTAAGAACCTGGTCACGGAATCAATTATATTCAGTAGAGGTACCACTGTATAGGCAGAATCCAAATAATTATCTCTCTATCTATCTATTCTATCCTATCTATCATCTAATCTATCTATTTTACCTCCCTCCCTCCCTCTCTCTCTCTCTCTCTCTCTCTCTTACACACACACACGCCAATGCCAACAGCCACTTTTCTTGCAAAATGGCCTTAGGAAGCTTTAATCCATTCCGGGTTTCCTTTCAATTCTTGTCTAGCCAGGAACGGCTGAGACCAGTTGCTGCAACAACAGACGTTTCCTTTGGACGAGCTCCCTTTGTTTGTTGATCCGGAGGAGAAGCAGGGGCAAAGAAATAAATATTACAGTTCAGATGGAAAAGATAGGGGTGGGAGAAGTACTTTTGCAGCTTGTTTTTACAGCGAGGAGGTCATGAGCTCAGCTTGCTGAAAAGCAATTTCCAAGAAAGAAACGGAGAGGCTGCCCTTAAGAAGGGAAGTTGGAAGAAAAGTTGCTGGAAAGTTTTGCTCATCGACTTTCCCACTTCTCTGGCATCTAAACTCAGATGAATTCTTTGGCAAACTGTTACTAGGAATTCTGGGAGTTTGGCACCTGAGCTCTTGACTTCCCAGAATGTGTTTGCTAGGAATTCTGGGATCTGACATTCCAGCACATCCTAAAGGTGTCTGTTCTGTCGGGCTCTCTGGTAGAATCCTCCCAAAAATTCACAGGTACAAATTTCAGACACACACACGTTTGAAAATCCAAAACAATGTTCTTTATAATGAAAATTCACTTAACCTAAGCCCTCTTTTGGGATAGCAAAGAGCACTGGTCTCCAAACAAACTGGTAATTTGTACAAGTCCCTTATCAGTTCTGTGATACTTAGCTTGCACCTGTGAGGCAATTCACAGCCCTTCTTCTTTCACAAAGTGAAACACACTTTGCTCTGGTTTAGTTTCAAAGCAGGGAAAAATCAGCACACAAAAAGTCAAAGTCAACAAAGCAGTCACGAAACACAATGAACAGATAATCCTCCACAATGGCCAAACCCACAGGCTGCTCTTTATAGCAGCCTCACTAATGACCACAGCCCCACCCAACCACAGGTGGCCTCATTTTCTTTGATGATAATCTCTCAGTTGTTGTTGCCTGTGTATCGCTCTCCCCATGCGTGGCTGTATCCTTAACTCTTGTTCTGAATCCAGGGAGGAGCTAGATAATTGATCTCCTTCTGAGCTGTCTGCCACACTCTCCTCCTCCCTGTCACTCATGTCTTCTTGGTCAGAGGAGCCTTCATCAGCAGATTCCACCAGGGGCAAAACAGGCCTGCAGAATGTGGATGTCTCCCCCACATCCACAGTCCTTGGGGCAGGAGCTGGGCCAGAGCTAACCACAACAGGTGTCAAAATTGTTGTTGCTTCTGCTGCGGCTGTAAACATTGCTGAGTGCTGCTTCCTCCAACTGAAGGAAGGCTTGAAATAGTTTTCAGATTAAAAACCCATCAGCAAAACATGTATATACAGAATTGCCACCACTTTGAAAAAGCATCTCAGAGGAGTGAATCAAATTAGCATAACAAATCCCGGGGAGTGTGCAACATTAAGCGTAACAAATCCCCCGTGAGTGCGTGTGAGTAGACGTGAACAGAGTACACTCAAAGCCCCACCGAATAAATAAAACAAAGGCGTGGATGGAAATTGGAGGCTAAACTGTACCATGAACAGTTGCGGGGACTGGATGTTTTCTTAGTCCAAAGGTCGGCAACCTCCAGCTCAGGAGCCCCATGTGGCTCTTTCATCCCTTTGCTGTGGCTCCCTGGCGCTGATTGGTTCCACAATTTTGGGAGGAGCTTCCGGTTGGGAGGGAAGGCATGGCACGCCAGGAGGACATTCTATGACAAGGGGCAGGTTTCCGGTCAGCTCCACAATTGATAGGGCTTTCGATAATGCAATTTAATTTAATTTAATTTAATTTAATTTAATTTAATTTAATTTAATTTAATTTAATTTAATTTAATTTAATTGACATTTGTTTATTTGTTTATTTATTCTGAATAAATAAATAACTCCCTCCAGAGATACGTACCACCCCCTCCCCTCCTGGTCTTTCGTAAAGCTTTGAGGACCTACCTTTGTATATGTCTTTTAAAATAATTAGATTTCTCATGTACATTGTTTATTTACAATGTTGTATGCCGCCCTGAGTCACTTCGAGAAGGGCGGCATAAAAATCAAACAAATAAATAAATAAATAAATAAATAAATACATTCATTCATTCATTCATTCATTCATTTATTTGGTTGGATTTTTATGCCACCATTCTCTGTAGACTAAGGACGGCTTAACATAGAATTCTTTATTGGCCAAATGTGGTTGGACACACAAGGAATTTGTCTTTGGTGCAGATGCTCTCAGCGTACATAAAAGAGAAGAGACATTTGTCGAATGGAATGGAATGGAATGGAATAGAATAGAATAGAATAGAATTCTTTATTGGCCAAGTATGGTTGGACACAGAAAGAATTTGTCTTTGGTGCAGATGCTCTCAGGGTACATAAAAGAAAAAGAGACATTGGTCAAGAATCATGAGGTCCAACACTTAACGATTGTCATAGGGGTCAAACAAGCAATGAAGAAACAATCAATATTAATTAAAAACAACTTAAGCATACAAGCCACAAGTTACAGTCATACAGTCATAGGTTGGAGTAGATGGGTAATAGGAATGATGAGAAAAAACTAGTAGTAAGAGTAGCGCAGACCTAGTAAATAGTTTGACAGTGTTGAACCCTATTATTCTGCATTCTGTAATAGCCTAGAAGGGGGGAACTTGGAAAGACCACCCTATCCCTACCCAGGAATAGTTCCTGGAATTTAATTAAGAAGTCTCCACTCTTTTTTTCCCGCCCCCTCTCCTCTCTTTAGGGAAGGCTTATGAAATCACCTACGTAAGGTTGAAATTCCACACCAGCCGTCCGGAGAGCTTTGCCATCTACAAAAGAAGCCGGGCCGAAGGACCCTGGATCCCGTATCAGTTCTACAGCGCCTCTTGCAAGAAGACGTACGGAAAGGCAGAACGGCAGTTTCTGAGATCTGGAGAATACGAGCAAGTGGCCTTTTGCACGGACGAATTCAGTGACATATCTCCCCTCAGTGGTGGGAACGTGGCTTTTTCCACTTTAGAAGGCCGGCCCAGTGCCTACAGTTTTGACCAGAGCCCCATCCTCCAGGTACTCAAATGTCAATGGGTAGAAGAACCCTAATGGGATTCTCCTGGCCTTTTGCTTGCTTCCAACTCTCGTTGCATCTCGATGGAAAGGAATGTCTGAAACATTATCATCCTTTGAAGAGTGTTCGGAAACTTCAGATTGTGCAGAATGCGGCTGCGAGAGCAATCATGGGCTTTCCCAGATATGCCCATGTCACATCAACACTTCGCAGTCTGCATTGGTTGCTGATCAGTTTCTGGTCACAATTCAAAGTGTTGGTTATGGCCTATAAAGCCCTTCATGGCATCGGACCAGAATATCTCCGGGACCACCTTCTCCCGAACAAATCCCAGCAACCGGTTAGGTCCCACAGAGTTGGCCTTCTCTGGGTCCCGTCGACTAAACAATGTCGTCTGGCGGGACCCAGGGGAAGAGCCTTCTCTGTGGCAGCCCCAACCCTCTGGAATCAATTCCCCCCCGGAGATCAGGACTGCCTCCACCTTCCTTGCCTTTCGTAAACTCCTAAAAACCCATCTCTGTCATCAAGCATGGGGAAATAGATTCCCCCGGGCCGTTACGTTTTATGTCTCGGATGTATGACTGTTTTTTATATTAAGGGTTTTAAATTGTTTTAATTATTGGATTTGTTCTGTTTTGCTGTTGTGAGCCGCCCCAAGTCTTCGGAGAGGGATGGCATACAAATCTAATAAATAATAATAATTATAATTATAAAGAGAATATTTCGAGAGTGCTAGAGGTGGAACTCTTGCCTCACAATCAGGAGGCTGTAAGTTCAACCCTAGGTAGAGGCAGATATTTTTCTCTCTCGGCACGACGAGAATATATCTGCTTAACAGAAGAGGCAGCAGCCATCACGATCTCGGGAATGTTTAACATTTATTTAAAACTACTAAGCTTCCATCAGTTCTCTACTGACTTCCTCAGAGTGTAAAATGCCCATTGAAGAGATGCTTGCTTCAATGGGGATCTTACATTCTGATGAAATCAGTAGAGAACTGATGGAAGCTTATTAGTTTTAAATAAATTTTAAACATTCCATGATGGCTACTGCCTCTTCGTTTATAACTGGTTTGCATTTTTAGGACTAATACTTATACCTATACCTCACTTTTTTGGGACAATTATATAATTGTCCTAAATATGTGAGTTCCAGGGATAGTTTTAGGTAAAGAAATGATAGACATCACGAAGGTTCCATTCTCAAGAAAACTACTCAATATTTCTCTGACGTTTTCTGATGATGATCTCAGTGTACAGGGAGGAACATGATGAGGAGTAAATCTCATTTTTTTAAAAAATAGAGCCAGTTCTCTGGAGCTTCACAGCTTCTGTGGCTTCCCAACTTCCTTTAAATCCCAAGGAAGAAGTAAGATGTAAGATGTGGTTCTCTCCAGTTTAGAAGCCTTCAAAACTCTTTGGTTCTTTCCATGTTGGTTTGGGAAAGACCAAAAAAAAAGACAGCAAGAATTCATAATTCGAAATTCATAATTCTTCTTCTTCTTCTTCTTCTTCTTCTTCTTCTTCTTCTTCTTCTTCTTCTTCTTCTTCTTCTTCTTCTTCTGCTTCTTCTTCTTCTTCTGCTTCTGCTTCTTCTGCTTCTTCTGCTTCTTCTTCTTCTGTGAGTTGCCTTCAGTATTCAGTATTCTGTGAGTCTTCTGTGAGTTGCCTTCAGTATTTCTATTATTCCACAGGAATGGGTGACCTGTACCGATCTCCTGATTTCTTTGGATCGCCTTAACACCTTTGGGGATGACATTTTCAAAGATCCCAAAGTGCTTCAGTCTTACTATTATGCCATTTCGGACTTCTCCGTTGGGGGAAGGTAAGACAAAACTTTTATAAGAGGAAACCTCTCTGAGTAATTTTGGAGGGTGGGATGAGATGGCTTTTATCAATAGGAGGAGTAGCTCGGGGTCCCCTTTGGCCAAACTTCTGACAAGCAACGTCAATGGGGGAGACAGATTGTTAAGGAGTATGAAGAGTCACCCTTGAGTTATCAAGGATACACATATGCAAAAGAAATGTGGAATTCTAGCAGATATCCAGCAGATAGTCAGGGGATATGAGTAATGGCTCAGTCATACAAACCAGATACATTAAAGTGTATAAAATAGTATTTACTTTAGCAAATATTGCAGTCAAGTTAAACAGTCCAGTCATACGTAGTCAAATCAGTCAACAACTCTCAATACATTAACAAGCCTTAACTTGTACAACTTACAAATACATAAACTATCATCAAACACACAGTTCTTACTACAGCAGTCACAATGAGTCAGCACAAAATGAGCAGAAAAACACACAGAAAGAACCACGTGTCTGGCTCCCTCTTGTGGCAATTCCTAACACTAACCCTTAAAGCCATAGTGTTTCAATACATGCAAGCATTCATTGCTAGCTTGTTTATATATTGCCAAACATAACTGGTATGTACATAGTACTAACACAGATTCACTTAAGAACCATGTTACTAACTGAACCACTGAAGTGATTCATTGAAATAATGGGACAACACTGACTTAACAAATGTCTCGCTTAACAGCAGAAATTTTGAGCTCGATTGTAGCTGTAATTCGAACATATTGCCTGTATGTATAATTTAGAATTACCATCTTTTTTTTTTCTTTTAATGTTAGGTGGATCATCTTTTGATTAATAGATTTTCTTGGTGAAGTCAAGCAAGCAGGGATGGAATTCTCTACATTGTCTTATTCTCACTTATCATATTTTTGAGTATAAGATGCACCTTATTCCACTCTAAAAGGGGCTGAACATTTGGCTGTATCTTATACTCCAAATGTAGGGGTGGTTTGGGTTTTTTTTTCTGAAGCTTTTTTCTTCGAGCCCTAACAAGGTGCTAACTATATTCCCTGGCTTGCAGGCTTTTTTCATTGCTAATTGCTCAGAAGGTTTTTTTTCCAGATCCAATGAGGTGCTAACGATCTTCACAGCTTGCAGGATTGTTACTCTCTCCAAAGAAGGTTTTTTCCAGCTCTAAGTCTTTGCAGGCCTGTTTTCATTGCTACTCGCTCTGAATAAGAGTTTTTTCAGCTCTAACGCTAGCAATCTTCCTGGCTCTTACAGGCTTGCATGCTTTTTCATCGCTACTTGCTCCAAATAAGGATTTTTTTCAGCCCTAAGTCTTTGCAGGCTTTTTTTTCCTTGCTACTCACTCTGAATAAGGGTTTTTCAGCTCTAACACTAACAATCTTCCAGGCTCTTACAGGCTTGCTTGCCTTTTCATCGCTACTTGCTCCAAATAGGGATTTTTTTCAGCCCTAAGTCTTTGCAGGCTTTTTTTTCCTTGCTATTCGCTCTGAATAAGGGTTTTTTCAGCCCTAACACTAACAATCTTCCAGGCTCTTACAGGCTTGCATGCTTTTTCATCGCTACTTGCTCCAAATAAGGATTTTTTTCAGCCCTAAGTCTTTGCAGGCTTTTTTTCCCTTGCTGTTCGCTCTGAATAAGGGTTTTTTTCAGCTATAACCAGGGGATAATATAATGTGCTGAAGCTGACCAGACTAAGGACGCTAGCCAGATGAATACCTGGTAGGCAGATTTTTCCCCTATTTTCCTCCTGGAAAAACTAAGGTGTGATTTATACTCCGAAAAATACGTTGAAGAGCCCTCCCTCCCCGTTTTTAACCGTATGAAATCTGCCGTAGCGTTTTTGACTTCCACTTGAAACCTGAAACGCAGTCGCTTCTAGCCCGGTTTTAAGACAAGTGCCCTTCGTGTAAAGATTATGTCTCACTGATTTGAGCTATTGGAATTTTACGCCGCGTGCATGTCGGAGGATAACGGAAATAATCCACCAGGGCCCGGTTAAATCATATTTAAGCAGAAACGTTCCATAAAACATGTCTGGCAAGATGCTCATCACCTGACAGTGAGGGAGAGATTCCATTCCTAGATTTGATTAGGGAATTAGGCATTAAAATGTGATTAAAGTGCTATAACGCACAATTACAGCCTATCTGAAATAACTATTTTTTTAAAAAATCACGAAGATTCGTTAGAGGAGACGTCCAGCCATTTCAAATACAAACATTGGTTAGTGACTGTTTGAAGTTACAACGGCGCTGAAAAAAGTGACTTATGATCTTTTTTCACACTTAATGACCATTGTATCTTCAAAAATCCAGGCACATGGCAACCGGACTGTATTTAAGAACATATGATAAGAACATAAGAACCTAAGAAGAGTCCTGCTGAATCGGGCCAAAGCCCATCGAGTCCAGCATTCTGTGTCCCACAGTGCCCCCTCAATTGTCCATGGGGATCTTGAGCAGAAAGAGAAGGCAAAACCCTTCCTTTTCTTGACCCTCAATAAATGGGACCCAAGGGGACCCTGCCTGCCTCAACCAACATAGAAGCGGCAGTTGGACACCGTTTCAATCACCACCATGGATACACTTGGCATCCATGAATCTGTCTAATCCTGCCTTGAAGCTCTCCAGATTGACAGCTGTCACAACCTCTTCTGGAAGGGAATTCCATCAACCAAGGACCCTGTGGGTGAAGAAATATTTCCCTTTATTTGTCCTCACTTTCTTATCTGTGAGCTTTAGGGAGGGCCCCCTCGTCTTAGTATGGTGTGATAGAGAAAACAATTTTTCTCTATCCACCTTTTCTATCCCATGCAGGATTTTATACACTTCGATCAAGTCACCTCTTCAACACCGTCTTTCAAGGCTGAAGAGACCAAGGCATTGCAACCTGGTTTCATAAGGGAGGGGCTCCATTTCCTTGATCATTCTTGTTGCCCTTTTTTGCACCTTTTCCAGTTCCATTATATCCCTCTTGAGGTGCGGTGACCAGAACTGTACACAGGACTTCAAGTGGGGTCTCACCATCGATTTGTACAGAGGCAATACAACACTTGCCGACTTATTTACTTTTATGTCAGTATAGTGGTACCTCTACTTACGAACTTAATTTGTTCTGTGACCAGGTTCTTAAGTAGAAAAGTTTGTAAGAAGCAGCAATTTTTCCCATAGGAATCAATGTAAAAACAAATAATGTGTGTGATTGGGGAAACCACAGGGAGGGTGGAGGGCCTGTTTCCTCCCAGGAGATTCCTAGAGATGCCCAACGGAGGCTTCTCCCTGCCTTTTCCGGCCCTGTTTCCTCCCAGGAGATTGCTAGAGAGGCCCCACGGAGGCTTCTCCATGCCTTTTCTGGCCCTGTTTCCTCCCAGGAGATTCCTAGAGAGGCCCCACGGAGGCTTCTCCTTGCCTTTTCTGGCCCTGTTTCCTCCCAGGAGATTCCTAGAGAGGCCCCACAGAGGCTTCTCCCTGCCTTTTCTGGCCCTGTTTCCTCCCAGGAGATTCCTAGAGAGGCCCCATGGAGGCTTCTCCCTGCTTTTTCCAGTTACAGTTTTGAAGGCTCGGATTTATAAGTGGAAAATGGTTCTTGAGAAGAGGCAAAAAAATATTGAACACCTGGTTCTTATCTAGAAAAGTTTGTAAGTAGAGGTGTTTGTAGGTAGAGGTACCACTGTATTTATGTCAGTCTCCGTATCCCAGGGTCATGTGACCTTCCCAGCCGGGCTCCAACAAGCAAAGCAAATGGGGAAGCACAGTTTGTTCAATGTCCTCATGATTCCCTTAACAACTGAATTGATTCACTTAACAATGGTGGGCATGAAATGAGGGAAAAGTCGCTTAGCAACTGTCCTGCTTAGCAGCAGAATTGCTGGGCTCGATGGTGGTCGAGGACTACCTGGGTTAGAAATTGCAATTACGTCTTCTTCTTCTTTTCACTAAGTTCATTATTTCTCCACTGAGCCAGTCATAAAATTGATGAAACGGTGGGCTATTTTTCACGAAAAGGGCTCCTTCCCTGCCAAAGCCTCTTTGAATATATTCCGTGTTTGCTCCGCTCGGAAAGAGAGGATATATATTTTCCTTGGACTCTTAGGTGGTCTCGGCACGCTGTGGTGTTTTTAAATGAGGTGTGTTACACCTTGCAAATTAAATATGATGGACGCTTTCCCTCGGTGGAGAGAGAAGAAAGGGAGAGATTCCCCAGAAGTCTGCTCTGAAAATATATATATATATATTTCTTTACTTTGGTCTCTTACCTTGCTAATTTTCACTGCCCGTGGCTTAGCTAGAGTCCCGAATTGTATCCTGTGGGAGAAAGGAAATAGATTTCTTATAAAATCCTAACAAGACCACCCTGGTTTTATTACTCGGTTATCTTAGACAGCTGGAACTTTTTAATACGCGGGAAAGGCTAACGACCTCTAGATCGCAGGAAGGGTCAGGGTGATGTTCTGCAGAGAGAAGGCGACCAAGGACGTCACACAATTTGATTTGTGTTGCTGGTCTCCAGCTTTGCTGATTGCATGTCCCAGACTAAGGGAAGGACATTTGGAAAGAGGGGGCATGGTAGGGATTGGATGGGGAGGCCATTGGCCTGACGTTGAACCCAGGGAGGTAGTAGCTAATGCGAGATGGAATGTTTTAGTTGTTCTACTCAGAAGTGTAGCGGTTATAGTATAGCATTTTAGGATTATCTAAAGCTCCATAGTGCTTTACAGCACTCTATGGGCAGTTTATACTTACAATCTTTCCCCCAACAATCTGGCTTGTCATTTTACCAACCTCGGAAGGATGGAAGAATGAGTCAACCTTGAGCTGGTCAAGGTCAAACTGCTGGCAGTGGGCAGAGTTAGCATTCTAACCACTGTGCCAATAGGTAGATGATGGATGGATGTATGACGGATAGATTTATTTATTTATTTATTTATTTATTTATTCGATTTTTATGCCGCCCTTCTCCTTAGACTCAAGGCGGCTTGCAACATGTTAGCAATAGCACTTTTTAACAGAGCTAGGCTATTGCCCCCACAATCCGGGTCCTCATTTTACCCACCTCGGAAGGATGGAAGATAATTGATAGATGGATGGATGGATGGATATATAGATGAATGGATGGATGGATGGATAGATAGATAGATAGATAGATAGATAGATAGATAGATAGATAGATAGATAGATACAGTAGATAGATAGATAGATAGATAGATAGATAGATAGATACAGTAGATAGATAGATAGATAGATAGATACAGTAGATAGATAGATAGATAGATAGATAGATAGATAGACAGACAGACAGACAGACAGACAGACAGACAGACAGACAGACAGACTCTTCTTGTACATGGTGATGGAACACCAACTACTTCTGAAGGCAATTATACTCAGTGGTATAAGAAAGAAATGGCAAATCAGTTGGAGGAGAACAATGCTTAAAGTATTGGAATAAATTGGTGGAGTAGGAGTAGGATAGGTTGGAGTAGTGCTGGAACAGAATGCTAGAATAGATCAGAGTAGCCTGGAGTAGAAATAACTTAGTGTTGGTTGGGAAAAGAGTAGGTTAGAGTAGAAAGAAGTAGGTTGGAGTAGAAATGCTGGAGGGGGAGCTGAAGAAGGTTGGAGTAATGATTGGAGTTGGAGGAGGTTAGAGTTGGAGCAAGCATTACTGCTAGAGTAGGTTGGAGTAATGTTAGAGAAGGAAGAGGACAGTATAATGTTCCAGTATGTAGGTTGAAATGATGCTGGAGCAGGAGCGTTCAAGAAGACTAACCTGTTGGTTAAGGAATTGGAGGAAGATTGCAAGACCTAATCCATGAGGGGAGGAGAGAGGGGATCCAGCCATTGGGACCACAATGTCCTTCATCAAGCACAGATAGTTCTCCAACACACCCAGGAGTAGTGGGGCCACAAATCTCCAAGATCTGCCTCTTGTGTCTTTGCCAGATGCAAGTGTAATGGCCATGCCACCGAATGCATCCCTAATGAAGAAGACCAACTGGTTTGCCTCTGTCAACACAACACTACCGGGGTAGACTGCGATATGTGCCAGCCGTTCTACCAGGACCGTCCCTGGGCAAGGGGTACCGCTGAATCAGCCAATGAATGCCTTCGTAAGTCCTCTTGGCTCGGTTTTAAGAGGGGGGGTCTCCATTCAATTCTTACAAGCAGCACATTCCCACCAACTCGTATCAGCTGACACACAAAAATAACAACACTGTGTGTCAGGATTGAGTCCATCACAACGGGCTTGAGGGATAAGATTCGGTAGTCAGAAAACCCTTCAACGCATCATGACTTCTTTTTTTGTAGGTGAGGTCTCCAGAACTGAGACCACATTTGGAGTACTGTGTTCAGTTCTGGAGACCTCACTTACAAAAAGATATTGACAAAATTGAATGGGTCCAAAGACAGGCTACAAGAATGGTGGAAGGTCTTAAGCATAAAACGTATCAGGAAAGACTTCATGAACTCCATCTGTAGAGTCTGGAGGACAGAAGGAAAAGGGGGGACATGATCGAAACATTTAAATATGTTAAAGGGTTAAATAAGGTTCAGGAGGGGAGTGTTTTTAATAGGAAAGTGAACACAAGAACAAGGGGACACAATCTGAAGTTAGTTGGGGGAAAGATCAAGAGCAACATGAGAAAATATTATTTTACTGAAAGAGTAGTAGATCCTTGGAACAAACTTCCAGCAGACGTGGTTGGTAAATCCACAGTAACTGAATTGAAACATGCCCGGGATAAACATATATCCATTGTAAGATAAAATATAGGAAATAGTATAAGGGCAGACTAGATGGACCATGAGGTCTTTTTCTGCCGTCAGTCTTCTATCTTTCTACGTTTCTTAACATATGTCATAGCCTTTAGAATTTTTTCCAGTATCATTACACTTTTCTGCCCATTTCTAACCTTCAATTAGCCTAAATGGTGCATCACCAGGTAACAATTTTTGAATCAAGGTGCTTCATATCCACTAATTTAAAGAAAAAAAACTTTTAAAAATCCAAGACCCATTCCTCCTGTGGGAACTGAAATTTTCAGGAAGTTCAAACCATCCCCGTTCACTAAGTTGTATCCACCGCAACATACTCACAGTGCTGTGTTTGTGATTTTTGACACTACCTGCTGGTTTCCCATATGAAATGTCAATGGGCAAACCAGCGGGAAGCCAAAAATCATTCCCCCATCTATTGCTCTGTTGCTGACCCATGCTGATTGTCCCTTCAGGCAAGAAAGTATTGACAAAGCGTGACCCAATGATCACAGATTGTCTAATAGCATCTGCAAATACTATTAGTAACTCGGTACTCGTCATTCATTGATTCCGGGAGGCACAGGGAGTACCAAAAACAATGAGTACCAAACAATTTTTCCCACAAGGAATAATTTAGTGAGTCACAAAACAGCTGACAACCGACAAGCTCAAGCTTGTTCGTTGAGTATCAAACAAACAACGAGTACCAGGACAAAATTTTTATGTCAAATCCCAAATTCGATGAGTTTATTATTTATTTAGAAACATAGAAACATAGAAGTCTGACGGCAGAAAAAGACCTCATGGTCCATCTAGTCTGCCCTTACACTATTTCCTGTATTTTATCTTAGGATGGATATATGTTTATCCCAGGCATGTTTAAATTCAGTTACTGTGGATTTATCTACCACATCTGCTGGAAGTTTGTTCCAAGGATCTACTACTCTTTCAGTAAAATAATATTTTCTCATGTTGCTTTTGATCTTTCCCGATTTATTTATTTATTTATTTATTGGATTTGTATGCCGCCCCTCTCCGCAGACTCGGGGCGGCTAACAACAGTGACAAAAAACAGAATGTAAAAATCTAATATTACAACAGTTAAAAACCCTTGTTATAAAAACCAATCATACATACAAACATACCATGCATAAATTGTAGAAGCCTACGGGGAAAGATTTTCTCAATTCCCCCATGCCTGATGGCAGAGGTGGGTTTTGAGGAGCTTACGAAAGGCAAGGAGGGTGGGGGCTATTCTAATCTCTGGGGGGAGTTGGTTCCAGAGGGTCGGGGCCGCCACAGAGAAGGCTCTTCCCCTGGGCCCCGCCAACCGACATTGTTTAGTTGATGGGACCTGGAGAAGGTCCACTCTGTGGGACCTAACTGGTCGCTGGGATTCGTGTGGCAGAAGGCGGTCCTTGAGTTTCAAAGCAGTCTGCAGAGAGCGGCGCATACAAATCTAATAAATTATTATTATTATTATTATTATTATTATTATTATTATTATTATTATTAGTTGAATACCAAGGTACCACTGTAAAAGAAACAGTATAGTTCCCTGCTATCAAGGACCTTACAATTTGAAGTACGACAACAAGGCTTAGTTTTATAAGAATAAAAACAATCCATTCTCCTGTCTTTATCTAGCGTGCAACTGTAGCAGTAGATCAGAGGAATGCTATTATGACTGGGAACTCTACCGGCGCACCGGGCATGGTGGCCATTGTGTGAATTGCCGGGGCAACACCGCTGGACCCCACTGTGAATACTGTCGGGCAAATTTTTATCGTTGGGGTGATGAGATGGCGTGTCAGCCCTGCAATTGCAACCAAGCAGGTAGGGTATTGGGAAGATGGGACTATACTTTATATCAGCGGTCACTGACTCGTGGTCTGTGGACCACTGGAAGGGGACATGAGGACCTTCCAGTTCTAAGCAGGAAACAGAGTGATGCTACCCGGACATTGCTTGAAACCCTGTAGTGATGGAGCCTCTATATTCAAGAAGCAGGCAAATCCCTTTTGACTTTATTTCCCCTTGTCCCTCTTTTATTTCTTTAATGGGGGTCCAGATTTAATGGATGGACATTGAAGCCTAAGATTGGGTCATCTTGTTATTGCTGCTGTCTTCTGGTTATTGTTTCTTTCTTCTTTCCTCTTCTTATTCTTTCTGTCTTCTCATTATTGCTTCTGCCTTCTTTCGTCTGTCTTTTTCTTATTCCTTCTGACTTCTTCTTATTCCTTCTGACTTCTTCTTATTCCTTCCATCTTCTACTTGTTCTTTCTGTCTTCTTCTTATTCCTTCTGTCTTCTCATTATTACTTCTGTCTACTTATTGCTTCTGTCTTCTCATTATTACTTCTGTCTACTTATTGCTTCTGTCTTCTCATTATTACTTCTGTCTACTTATTGCTTCTGTCTTATTCCTTCCATCTTTCTAGGTTCTTTGGATCCTCAGTGTGATGCTGCAGGCAAGTGTGAGTGTAAAGCGACAGTGACAGGCTGGAAGTGTGAGCGATGCCAAGAAGGATTCCATTCTCTGAGTGGAGGAGGGTGCAGGTGAGCAACAAGGAAGGAAGAATGGAAGTAATCACCTGCTCTTTTGTGGAATGTGTAACTGCTGATATGAAATGGACTGCTCACTTCTGGATTCGTTTTTGCAGACCTTGTGCTTGTAACTCTGCTGGAAGTTTGGGTGTGTGTGACCCCAATTCAGGGCACTGCAGGTGCAAGAAGAAAGTGGAAGGATACCTGTGCAACAGGTAAGTTAAATGTTTGAAAACTGAAATCTCTTCTCTTCTTTTTAATCTACCTCTCTTTTCCTCTTCATAAATAACTTGACAGAATCTGTTGTTTTCTTCCTGCGGTTTCCATTGATGCTATTGAGCACAACAATTTCTTATATATGTGAGTAAATAGACAGAGAGGCAACCATAACTGAAGGTCCCAAAACATCCCTGATTGCATTGCCAAATTTTGATGGGAAAAGGTAAAATTTTGGGAGTGCAAGTTAGAATTTTAAAACACCCATGAGACAATGAAAATACAATACAAAAATAGAAGCTGAACATTGGAGATACGACTTATTTTTTCCCCATCTAATGTTTCCCTCTATATTTTTTTAAGAAGATGAACTTTTTTTCACCACAATACCAGAGGTTCTGCTGGTTGTAAGATAAACCATGAAACAATCTCCATAGCCAAAAACATAGTGTACCTCATTTACATTGAACAAATAAGCACAATGAGTCTTTAATAGTCAAGATTTTGAATAATAGCTGGGACTTGAAACTTGGAAGGAACCAAATTGATTGGTCTCAAACTACTATCCATCCATCCTTTGTTAGAACAACATGTTCTGTGTTGAGCTGTCCAAGGTCCTGAAAGATGGCACCATTTCACCAACTTACACCCTCCACCGATCTTTCTTGACGACTTTCTTTGATCTGTAGAGCTCATTGACATTTTGAAACCTGGATGTTCCATGATAACAACTCACACACACACACGCACAAACACACACGCACTGCTCCCACATAGAATACAAGAGGGTTAGAGAGGGTTAGCATGGCCGCTCTCTACTCCCAGTAAAAGTTGTATGTCAGAAGAATGATTACTCAGAACTACAGGATTATGAGAGCCTTACGTGATGAAGGCTCAATGCAGAGAAGAGAAGACAGAGAGGCCCTCAATAGAAGGGGATCAAAATAGAAGAAATATAGAATGGGATCAAGTAGTTAAGAGAACTGTTGGACAATATTCACCATTTAATAGTTGAATGGATTGTTGGCATCCAGATTACTTCTGGAACATCATGAACTATTTAATGTTTCACATTGTTCCTCTTAGAAAATCTCTCTCTTTCTCTCTCTCTCTCTTTCACACACACACACACACACACAGCTGGAACATCTGGTCAGGGAAAAACAAAAACCTCTTGACTTCTTTAACATTTCATCCTGAGAACAGAACAGAACATTGTTTTCCATGTCAGCTCTCTTCTCAAAAAGGAAAGCTCCATCTATTCGCCTCATTTATTTTTTTGGGAAGGTGGGGAGATCTTGTTGCACTACTAGGAGCTATTTGGATTTCAGAGGCTGAAGCTTTACTTACCAAATAGTTCCCTGTTTGTTGTTTTATTTAAAAGGAATCTGAGTGAAGTATCCTTGGAAGAGAAAGCCGAGGAACTAAATCATAATAAATGAAATAAAATCTGTTGGGTGGTGGAGCATTTGGCAGCTCTCAAAAGAGGAATGCCAAGCAAAATTGAAGATCATATGTTTAGAGATCATCCACTTACTTTGTTGTTGTTAAGAAATTCCTATTTTTTTTCTCTTTTTGGACGGGGCAGGGGGCTTTTAATTTTACAAAGAATTGGCCCTGCTTTCCATAAAAACCATCTTCTTCTCTGAAGGAGCCTTATTTGTAGTTCTGTTCACACAGATGTCAGCCTGGTAGTTTTAACCTACAACCTCACAACTCAGAAGGATGCACAAGTTGTTTCTGCTACGGACACTCGACTGTCTGCACAACAGCTGCAGGATACGAACCCCGTGACGTTGTTTCCGACTTCACGCAAGGTAGGTGAGAAAATGTAATTCCTCCAAAGAATGGGATGTAGAGGTTCCCATTGCAGATCGCGTCTCCTATCTGGAGCTTGGTTTCCTTCCTGCTCAGAGTTTGATCCCTTCCCTCCTTTGATTCTTGATCCTAGCCTTTCCCAAAGAAGGCTGGAGTCAAATTTGGACAACTATTGGTCCAAATGTTATAGGATTTCCTGCTTAAGCAGAGGGTTGGACTAGAAGACCTCCAAGGTCCCTTCCAACTTTGTTACTCCATTAAGGTGGTTGGGGCATCTGAGAACAGACCTTACTTGTTCTCTTTGCAGACTAGGGTCAAATGCCATGGAGCTTGGCCAGACCAAGGAAATAAGAAACTCTGTGATGTTTTGATGGGTGAAAACAGAATCGTGGAAACCGTCATCATGCCAGCCCTTCAAGTTACAGAATTAGAGAATAACAGAGTTGGAAGGGACCTTGAAGGTCTTCTAGTCCAACCCCCTGCCCAAGCAGGAGACCCTATACCATTCTAGACAAATGGATGTCCAACACTTTCTTAAATGCCTCCAGTGAATGGACCATCCAAAATTTCTGAAGGCAAGCCATTCCACAAACGAAGAAACAACCACTGCAATGCTTCCAGAAATACTGTGTTAGACTAGATTAGAATAACAGAATCTTGGAAGCTTTCAAGAATGGAACAATTATCTTCCTGCAATGTTATAATAAAAGTAGAATTAGTTTAGATGATTTTGTCATCTATCCATCTATCTATCTATCTATCTATCTATCTATCTATCTATCTATCTATCTGTTTACCTACCTACCTACCTATCTATCTACCTACTTACCTACCTACCTATTTATTTAAACTATCTATCATCTATCTGTCTGCCCATCTGTCTGTCTGTCTGTCTATCTTGTCTGTCTGTCTGTCTGTCTATCTATCTATCATCTACCTATCTATGTATCTATCATCTAAATATCATTATCCATCTTTCTACCTATCTATCTATGTAAGCTATTTATCATATATCATTTATCTATCTATCATCTATCTGTCTAACTATATCATCTATCTGTCTATCTACCTGCCTGCCTGTCTACCATATATTTATTTATCTATCCATCCATCTATCCATCCATCCCTCCAGAACAATCTTAAGGAACAGGAGGAAAAACTGGTATCAAACCAGCAATTAGATAAAATAAATCTGGGACGCAGCTGTCCCATATATCCTGTGTGGAGCATTTGAAAGGTATTTGGGGGTACATCACACTGTCCCTGGGGATTGGGGAACCTTTCATTCAGTTGAAGATCCCCAAAAGATATATTATCTGAACTATTAAATCCGTGCTGTGCTATGAAAAGCGTTTGAGCCAATTATTCTTTGCAGAATCCTTCAAACATCTGGATCATTCATGTTGGGTTTTTTCAAAATAGCTTTATTTAAGTGAGGCCACGTAGCTTTGTCTTTAAAAGCAAACAGCCCCTGCGTGGGTGTGGGTGTGTGTACGGACGGAGTGTGAAACGGCACCCTATTAAAATCCATCCTGATTATATTTAAAATGGAATGTGAATTGCCACATTAATTTTAATGCGTTCTTGGGTTTGTAGCAGAATTAACCTTTGCCTCTGTTTAGCATGGAAAATCCAACCTATTTCTGCTTGGCCACTTAAGGGCAACGTTTTTAAAGCTCCGGGATAATTGTATTTTTTTTAATAAAAAAATAAAAGCGCCGCACTCTTTCAGTGACATGTAATTAAAGATGCAATCTTTTCTTCTCTCCATGAGTAAGGATACTAAGGATTGGTTTAGACTAGATGAATGTCTTATTTTTCTTCCCCCGTTTTTTAAATCCAGGATCCGATGGCTGGAAAGCAGAAAATTCAGATGGCAGAGAGATTTTATTACACTGGGATGGAGACGTCGTCTTCGTAGACCAACATGAACAGGAGGTGACTGGTTTTAAGGCCCCAGGTAGGGCAGCTCCTTGCTAAACCTGTTGGAATAGAATAGAATAGAATAGAATTAGAGGAGAGTAGAATAGAATAGAGAATAATAGAGAACATAGAATAGAATGAGTAGAGTAGAGTGGAGTGGAATAGAGATTAGAATTAGAATTAGGATAGAATAGGAATAGAAATAGACCTTGAAGGTCAAACAGGAGAACCTACACCATCTCACACAAATGATTATCCTCTCTGTTATTACCTCACTTAGTGACAGAAATTTGGGGCTCAGTTGTGGTTTTGTAAGCCAAGCACTGCCTGTAATTTCTGGCAAGGGATAATTTCTTCCATGTCTGTTCTTGGTTCGTCTTCTCCCACTCCGCTTAGAGAAATTCCTAGGCAATCAGCGTTTCAGCTACGGCCAGCTGCTCTCCGCGGTCCTTCACTTCGAAGACAACACAACGGGCATTTCTTCTCCTACCGTCCAGTTAATTTTGGAAGGGAATGGGGTCCTTTTATCAGCGAGACACGAGAACCCAGAAGAAAGAGGGAACGAAATTCCGTGCAAAGAACGGATCGTGTCCTTTAGGTACCAGCCTGCTTTGGTTCGCAACTTGGTTGCAAAAGATAAATTGTGTTGTTTTTCCTCTGCAATTCTTCATACAGGAAAACGTCATAGATATAGCTATCTCGTTAAAGTTATAAATAGCTGATGGCAATTATTCCAGATTATTCTAGATCGGAGAAAACCTAATGTGGTTGTTCATTGTTCTGGGGTTTTAAAGCTGAGTTTTGCCATTCCTAAATGGAAGCTTTGTTGCACATACTAAACAGCTCTTTAAAATAGCTGATTTTTACCAACGACTTGTAAAAACCATTGCTACACTCAGGGTTGTAGGCTGAGAAACATAGCAGCAAAGGAAGGGAAGATGGGGAGAGAAAACAGATTTAGCTGAAAACTTAGATCTTAAGATGGGAACACTGTATTTTCAGAGTATAAGACACACCTTAGTTTGGGGGAGGAAAATAGGGCAAAAATAGCTACCTGGTGTTGTGGTTAGCTCTGGCCCAGCTCCTGCCCCAAGGAATGTTGAGGTGGATGTGGGGGAGACATCCACATGCCGCAGGCCTGTTTTGCTCCCAGTAGAATCTGCCGACGAAGTCTCCTCTGACCAAGGAAGCGTGAGTGACAGGAAAGAGGGGAGTTTGGCAGACAGCCCAGGAGGAGATCAATCATCCGTATCATCCCTGGATTCTGAACAAGAACGTATGACAGACCCACGCATGCGTAGAGTGATGCATAGGAGACAACAACTGAAGGATTATTACAAGAGAAAATGAGGCTACCTGTGGTTGGGTGGGGCTGCTGTAATTAGTGCTACAGATAAAAGTGCAGCTTGGTGGTTTAGCCTCATGGAAGTTTATCTGATTCATTGTTTCGTCAAGATCATGGTTTTTGCTGTTCAGGATTGTGTGTGTGGACTCTCTGGACTTTAGAATTGGACTCAATTTCCCAGTTATTGGGTGAGCAATTGGACTGCATTTAACCTGTGCCTTGTGTGTACCAGAAAATCCCTTTGACATTTAAAAAGGGAACTGTTTCTGTTTTTCTGTTTATAAAAACTTTTGAGTTTTCCTTTTATCGTGTGGTGTGTGTCTTCCTGGACTAATTACCCTGTAATTACGGGTGGTTGAGACATGCCGGCAGAACACCCACCAGGTATACATCTGGCTAGTATCCTTAGTCTTGTCAGCTTCGACACATTATTTTATCCCCTGGTTAGGGATGAAAAAAAACTTTTTCAGAGGGAGTAGCAATGAAAACAAGCCGGCAAAGAGGGCTGGAAAAAAAAACTTGTTTGGAGTAGCAATGAAAAAAAATCCTACAAGATTGTTAGCACCTCATTAAGGTTGGTGGGGGGAAGCTTCAAAAAAAAAGAAAGCTACATTCAGATTATAAAACACACACAAATTTTCAGCCTCCTTGAGTGGGGGGAAAGGTGTGTTTTATACTCTGACAAATACAGTAATTCTGGTTGAAATAAGGCTAGAATTAGGTGGTTAGATGAGAAGTAATAAACCACTTGGGAATGTCTAGCTTCCTTAGACTTTTCAACTGCAAAACTGCTAGTAGGTCATCCTACCATTCATTTAGTGACCATTCAAAGTTGCAATAGCACTCGAAAAAGTGACTTATGCCCCTTTGTCCCGTGATCATTGCAGCCTCCCCATGATCACATGTCTGGTTGACGGGACCTGGAGAAGGCCGACTCTGTGGGACCTAACCGGTCGCTGGGACCCATGCAGCAGAAGGCGGTCCTACAAGTAATCTGACCCAATGCCACGTAGGGCTTTATAGGTCATTACTGTTGTGGTTGGCCCAGCTCCTGCCCCAAGGAATGTGGAGGTGGATGCAGGGGAAACATCAACATGTCATAGGCCTGTTTTATTGCCGACAGAGTCAGGTAGTGAAGTTTCCTTGGAAGAAGAAGAAGAAGGTAGGGGTGACTTGGAAGAGGGGCGCTTGGCAGACAGCCCAGGAAGCCAATCTCCATTGTCTTCGGTAGATTCGGATGAGGAATTGCTAGACCCACGCACGCGCAGAGTTATGCATAGAAGAGACCAATTGAAGAAATATTACAGGCGATAGAGAATCCACCTGTGGTTGGGTGGGGCTCACGTAATTATAGCAGCTGTTAAATTGGCAGCGTGCGGGCTGAGAAGTGTGGAGATTATCTGATCATAGTTGTTGAGAGTCATGGAGTTTGAGAAAATAAATCCTTGTAAGTTTTTGCAACGTCTGGAACAAACAGTATTTGTGCCGAACTTCACAGTACTGGTTTATTGCTTGTTATCGGACTGTAATCCATTACTGCCTTGTTTATACAAGAAATCCCCTTTGAATTCTGAAAGGGAGTTTTGCTTCTCTTTTGTTGAGATAAAAAACATTTACTGGACTTCTACTGAGTGTGTGTGTCTGTTTTGAGCCAATTTCCTTTTCATCGGAGGCTTGTACTAGAAGCCGGCAGAACAATTACCAACACTTTGAATTGTGTCCGGAAACCAATGAGCAACCAATGCAGTCTGTGGAGTGTTGGAGAGATGTGGGCGAACCTAGGTAACCCCACAATAGGTCTCTCAGCCGCATTCTGCACGATCTGAAGTTTCCGAACACTTTTCAAAGGTAGCCCCATGTAGAGAGCATTGCAGTAGTCGAGCCTCGAGGTGATGAGGGCATGAGTGACTGTGAGCAGTGAGTCCCGGTCCAAATAGGGCCACAACTGGTGCACCAGGCGAACCTGGGCAAACGCCCCGATCGCCACAGCCGAAAGGTGATAGTCCAAAATGTGTAACGTGCCACAGGTGTCTTCCTAAAGGCAGGTTATTTTAATTTTTTTTAACGAAGTAATGACCACACCGGGCTCTGCGACGCCCTTTGATGTTGTTCAATTAACTCTAACCACTGCTGGCAATCAGCAGGATGAGCCGATCAATGCCACATCCAGAGCTATAAATATCCAGAGAGCAGTGGGTTTCTGCAGGAGGGGATTAAAGGTTTTTATTTTATTTTTTTAAATAGTCTTTATTAAATATTTACATTAAAAAGGGAAACAAAAAAGTATAATACATAACATAGCAATCATATCAATTATACAAAAACAGAAAAAGAAACAGGAAAGAGATTAAGAATGGGGTAAATAAAGAAATACTCTTTATTTATTCTCTTCTATATATTATAAATATATTCTATATATTATAAATATATTTTATTTATATATATATTTATATATATATTTATATAAGTATATATTTATATATATAATATATAAATATATATATGTGTGTGTCACATGTTTTTTTGATGAATTTGAAAATTAAGGGAGACTAGGATAGATCTATTTCAGCCTTACTTTGGCCTCATCAGCTAGCCATACCCACTGGGACTTGAACCTGCAACCTTTGCCTTGTAAGGCAGAGAATTAACCTCTAGGCTACAGTATCCAATTCCTTCAGCTCTGCACCAGGGAAGGGTTACATATTTTTGTGTCGAATCACCCTGGTGTATTGAAGGAACATCACAGCTCCTTATTTGCCTCTCAGCCCAACCCAGGGCCATTTCCAAGGCAGTTAATTTTTTTGATAGCCGACAATTCTATCTCTATGTGTCACATGTTTTTTTGCTGAATTTGAAAATTAAGGGAGACTAGGATAGATATGTATATATATATAATTTATAATATATATATTATAAATATATTTTATTTATTCTCTTCTATACTCTCTTTGATACATTCTACTCGTATATATCCTCTATAACCTTCATTGTGTATTATTGTGTATTGGACAAAACAAAAAAATAAACAAATAAAAATAATAAAATTAGAAAGAGGGGGAGTTTAGGGAAAGGGGGAAGGGGAGGATGTGTCAGCTATATGGCTCACACCTCGATAATATACGACCTCAGATTTTGAGAGTGTGTTAGGTGTGCATTTCCCCTCGTTTTTGTTTATTCATAGTAATCTAGTTTGTGAAAATTGTATCAATAGTGCTTAAATACCATGAATATTTGTCTACATAGTCAATATTTGGGGTTTAGTTTGTAGGGTTTGGTATATGTCTTCAGGATGTCTCAATCAATGTCTTTTGCGACATGAGCTACGAAGTTTTTTTCGTTTCATATCGTGTTGATGGAAGGTAGAGTAAATAAGTAATTTTTTTTTTGAGATAACCAATGGTACCATTTCTCCCAGGTCTTGTAGAAATACGATTCGTCCCTCTTTTGGATCTCCATTGTCAGTTTATTTATTTTATTTATTTATTTTATTTATTTATTGGATTTGTATGCCGCCCCTCTCCGCAGACTCAGGGCGGCTAACAACAGCAATAAAACATTATATAACAAAATCCAAAACTAAAAACAGTTAAAAACCCATTATATAAAAACCAATCATACATACCGACATACCATGCATAAAATTGTAAAGGCCTAGGGGGAAAGGGTATCTCAGTTCCCCCATGCCTGGCGGCAGAGGTGGGTCTTAAGAAGCTTTCGAAAGGCAAGGAGGGTGGGGGCAATTCTAATCTCTGGGGGGAGTTGGTTCCAGAGGGGTGGGGCCACCACAGAGAAGGCTCTTCCTCTGGGTCCCACCAAGCGACATTGTTTGGTTGACGGGATCCGGAGGAGACCCACTCTGTGGGACCTAACTGGTCGCTGGGATTCGTGCGCAGGTTTTTATTTTTTTAAAACACAGACAGACGCACACCTAGTTTGAGCAAGTACCTGTTCATCCTTCAGGTGACCTTTCTGCAAAGGTTTGTTCCCGGGTCGCTTTGTTGCAGGTTGCAGGAGGCAGAAGAGGCCATGGGTTCGGTTCTGTCGCCTTTCCAGTTTCAGCGGATGCTTTCCAACCTGACGACGCTTCGTATCCAAGTTAAAAGTAAACCCAGATCAGGTAAGCGGAAGCACCGAAGAAGCTTAATTCTCATTAGTTTCAGGGAGAAACATGAAACTTGTAGGGCCCACTGAGAAAGTTACGTCCAGTTCTGCAAACCACGATAGAAAAATTATACTTTGGAAAGCATGTAGAGAAGAGCAATGAAAATACTGATACTGGTTCAGGAATAGGAGTGTGCGTGCAATACTTCTGTGCACAATAGCTGTGTTTCAATATTTGAGGGTTTGCCCCAAAGAAGAAGGAGTTCAGCTATTCTCCAAAGCACCTGAGGGTAGAACAAGAAGCAACGGGTGGAAACTAAACAAGGAGAGAAGCAACTTAGAACTAAGGAGGAATTTCCTGAAAGTGATATCAGTGGAACTGCTTGCCTCCAGAAGTTGTGAATGCTCTAACACTGAAGAAGAGATTGGATAACCATTTGTCTGAAGGGGTGTGGGGTTTGGATTGGAATAGAAGACTTCAAGAAGGCAGGAGAATTTTCACCCTCCCTTTAAAACTCGTGCTTCTTTCTCTGCAGGCAGAATTGCACTCAAGGAGGTTCGCCTGGCATCTGCACGTCCGGGTTTCTCCCAGCAGGCTCCATGGGTTGAAGAATGCCTCTGCCCCCAGGGCCACCAAGGCCGATTTTGCGAGTTTTGTGCTCCGGGTTACAAACGGGAGATCGCTTGGGGTGGGCCCTTTGCAAGTTGCGTGCCTTGTACTTGCAACCAGCATGGGACCTGCGATCCTAATTCGGGTGAGCGTAAAGTTTTGTTCCTTCCCCTCTTTATCCCAAAGGTTTTTTTTTAATTTCCAAGAGGTGACTGCACTTCCTGTTTTTTCTCTGAAGAGGTTTCACTTCTCATCCAAAAAGCTTCTTCAGCCTCTTTGTCATTAAAGAAACATAGAAACCGAGAAGATTGACGGCAGAAAAAGACCTCCTGGTCCATCTAGTCTGCCCTTATACTATTTCCTATATTTTATCTTAGGATGGATCTATGTTTATCCCAGGCAGGTTTAAATTCAGTTGCTGAATTCCCACAGCTGCTGGAAGTTCGTTCCAAGCATCTACTCCTCTTTCAGTGAAATAATATTTTCTCACGTTGCTTCTGAAAACCAGAACGTTAAGTTGGCTCTTGAAAAAAGCACCTTCAGTACTCTGATCTGACTGTTCTCTAAAGCAGTGTTTCCCAACCTTGGCCACTTGAAGATATTTGGACTTCAACTACCAGAATTCCACAGCCAGCATTGCTATTAGATTTGTTCCATTGTTATACTGCTTTTATTGTTGTTGTGAGCTGCCCCGAGCCTTCGGAGAGGGGCGGCATACAAATCTAATAAATTGAACTGAATTGAATCTGGGAGTTGAAGTCCAAATATCTTCAAGTGGCCAAGGTTGGGAAAAACATCTCTAAAGCGACATTATTTTATTTTATTTATTTATTTATTGGACTTTTATGCCGCCCCTCTCTCAGGACTTGGGGCAGCTCACAACATACAATAAAACAATATACTACATCTTAAATCCAATAAATCAAAATTAAAAACTCCCAAACCATAAGAACAGTCATTTCATTGGATCAACTTTCTCTCAACACAAACGGCAAAAAATGGCTCAATGGGCCAACCGAAAATTTGTTCCGGTTGGCCCTCTTGGCTATTTTTTGCTCTCCGCAGACTCCAGGAGGTTTTTCTGAACCCTGAGAAGAGCTAAAAACAGCCCAACAGGCCTACAAGAAGTCTGGAAGCTTCAGTGAGACCTATGTGCATCCACAGTGCGCAAATACGGGACACAGTGGGGGGGTTGGGCGCATGCACACGTATGCATGCTATCACACGCTTTCTAAGGTTTCCTTGTCTCTGTTCCTTCCCTCCTCTCCCTCCTCTCCCTTCCACAGGCATCTGCCAATGTCTACACAACACCGAAGGGCCTGCTTGTGAGCGATGTATTGTGGGGTTCTACGGCAATGCTTTCCTTGGGCAGCCTGAGGACTGCCAACCTTGCCCGTGTCCGGGTCAAGGGCCTTGCGCAACCATGCTGGACAGCAAAGAAGTGGTCTGCACACACTGTCCCCTAGGACAGAGAGGTGGGTGACCCCACACTAGAGCTCCCAGCCCACAGTCTCAAATGCCAAGCAACCCTGGCCCAAATACAATGCTCACCGAGGGAAAATATATATCGTATTTTTCGGAATATAAGATGTCCTTTTCCCCCCCTAAAAGAGGCTGGAAATTTGAGTGCATTTTGTACTCCGAATGTAGCTTTTTCGAAGTTTTTTTTCCACCCCCAACTAGGTGCTAATGATCTTCCCAGCTCTTACGTTGCAAGTTCTTTCATTGTTACTCTTTCCGAATAATGTTTTTCCAGTCCTTAGTCTTCGCAGACTTTTTTTCATTGTTCTACTTGCTCTGAATAAGTTTCTTTCCAACTCTAACAAGGTGCTAACGATCTTTCCAGCTCTTATCTTGCAGGCTCTTTCATTGTTACTCTCTCCAAAGAATGTTTTTCCAGCCCTAAATCTTTGCAGGGGTTTTTCCATTGTTCTACTTGCTCTGAACAATTTTTTCCAGCCCCAATGATGTGCTAACAATGTTCCCAGCTCTTACCGGCTTGCAAGCTCTTTCACTGTTACCCTCTCCTAACCAGGAGATAAAATAATGTGATGAAGCTTACCAGACTAAGGACGCTAGCCAGATGAATACCTGGTGTTCTGCTGGCGTGTCCCAACCGCCCATAATTACAGCATAATTAGTCCAAAAAGACACACACCACACGATAGAAGGAAAACAAAAGTTCTTTATCCACAGAAAAGCAGAAAAAACACCCTTTTTAAATGCCAAAGGGATTTTCTGGTACACACAAGGCACAGGGTAAATGCAATCCAATTTCTCACCCAGTAACTGGGAAATTGAGTCCAATTCCAAAGTCCAGAAATTCCACACACAGTCTTGAACAGGGAAACAGCAAACCACGATCTTGACGAAGCTATGAATCAGATAAACTTCCACGAGGCTAAATCAGCACGCTGCTCTTTTTATCTGTAGCACTAATTACAGCAGCCCCACCCAACCACAGGTGGCCTCACTTATCTCCTGTAACAATCCTTCAGTTGTTCTCTCCTATGCATCACTCTACACATGTGTGGGTCCGTCATAAGTTCTTGTTCAGTATCCAGGGATGATAAGGATGATTGATCTCCTCCTGGGCTGTCTGCCAAACTCCCCCCTTCCCTGTCACTCACGCTTCCCTCGTCAGAGGAGCCTTCGCCGGCAGACTCCACTGGGAGCAAAACAGGCCTGTGGCATATGGATGTCTCCCCCACCTCCACCTCCACACTCCTTGGGGCAGGAGCTGGGCCAGAGCTAACCACAGCACCTGGTAGGCAGATTTTTGCCCCCTATTTTCCTCCCCAAAAACTAAGGTGTGTCTTATACTTTGAAAAATACAGCAAGTTTATTGCTATTCTAATTATTATTACTCTGTTGCTTTGTATGTACACCGGAGATAAATTCCTTGTGGGTCCGATCACACCTGGCCCATAAAGTATTCTGATTCATCATCATCATTACCATCCTCATCCTCATTTGTCATGCATTATTCGCGTTTCTCAGGTCGCCTTTGTGAATTATGTGACGACGGTTTCTTTGGAGACCCCCTGGGGAGGAACGGATCGCTGCACCCTTGCAAGAGCTGTGATTGCCGGGGCAACACCGACCCCAACGCAGTGGGCAATTGCGACACTTTCACCGGCCATTGTCTACGCTGCTTGTACAACACTGCCGGGAAGCATTGCGAGAGGTGCCAGGAGGGCTTCTATGGAAATCCTTTGGCTGCCAACCCAGCCGCCAAGTGTGTGGGTGAGTACCCCGTCTACAGAGGTTGTGGGTGCTCCCTCACTGGATAACAAGAAATTGGACAAGCATTTGTCTGAAATGGTATAGGGCAGTTAGGGCGTTATTGAGTGCTCACACCCATAATTCAATGCCTTGGGAGGGCAAAAACAGCTTCCCCCGTCCCCCAGAGGCCCTCCGGAGGCTGGAAACATCCTGTTTCCCAACTTTTGCCAGGCCCAGTAGGCTTGTGTTTCTCCCCCCCCCCAGGCTCCAAAGGCTTCTCTGGAGCCAGGGGAGGGTAAAAACACCCTCTCCCACCCCCCTGGAGGTTCTCTGGAAGCAAAAAACGCCCTCCCAGAGCCTCTGTGAGAGCCAAAAATCAGCTGGCTGGCCCACACATGCACATTGGAGCTGAGCTAGGGCAACAGACTGTCCACGGTTGACCTCTCCAGATTCCTAAGAGGTCAGTAAGGGGCGTGCATAAGTGCACTCAAGTGCCTTCCGACCCCTGTCCTATTGTCTCTCCTATATCCCATATATCTTCTCTTCTATCCCTCTATCTTTCTTCTATTCTCTCATTGATTTTTTTTATCCTATACTATCTCTTCTATTCTTTCTCTAATTCTATTTCCTCGAAGGTGTCCTCTATTACCTTCATTGTGTATTATTGTGTATTGGACAAAATAGATAGATAGATAGATAGATAGATAGATAGATAGATAGATAGATAGATAGATAGATAGATAGATAGATTGTTGTTTTCGTAGATTTTCACGGGTACAGGTATGACGGTCTTGGTATATTCGGGTTTCTTCCTGTGTAGGATTTGGAAATTTCTGGCGACGTTTCGACGAGGTCATAGAAACATAGAAGTCTGACGGCAGAAAAAGACCCCATGGTCCATCTAGTCTGCCCTTATACTATTTTCTGTATTTTATCTGGTGTTTCTGTCCTTGTTCTAGGGCGAACACAGCGAGACCTGAGCTGCCTTCCTTCTATAAATACTTCTAAAAACCACACCCAGCCACCAGTATTTATAGAAGGAAGGCAGCTGAGGTCTCGCTGTGTTCGCCCTAGAACAAGGACAGAAACACCAGCCTGAAGATGACGAGTGGGACCTCGTCGAAACGTCGCCAGAAATTTCCAAATCCTACACGGGAAGAAACCCGAATATACCAAGACCGTCATAGATAGATAGACAGACAGACAGACAGACAGACAGACAGACAGACAGACAGACAGACAGACAGACAAATAAATAAATAGCTCGTGTGCCAGCAGATATGGCTCTGTGTGACACCTCTGACACCAATGCCATGGGTTTGCCAGCACTGGTATAGGGTTTCCTGCCTTAGCAAGGGGTTGGACTAGAAGACCTCCAAGGGTCCTTTCCAGCTCTATTCTGATTGGACTAGGGTTTTTTAGCCAGTTGGTTGCATTTCAGTGTCCTGTGATTCCTCCTTCTTTCTCACATTCTTTTTTCCCTCTCTCTCTCTTTCTTCCTAGCATGCAACTGTAACCCTGATGGCTCTACTCATGGACCAAAAACTTGTGATCCAGTTTCGGGTCAGTGTCGCTGCCTCCCAAATGTAACCGGACGAGAATGCACCCATTGCCTGGAAGGCTATTTTGATCTACAGCCAGGGGTGGGGTGCAGAAGGTAACCGATGAGGGATTGAGGAAGGAGAAGGGGGAGAATAGCAAGAGCATTGAGACTTATATACCACTTCATGGTGCTGTTCCAGCCCTCTCTGGGCGGTTTACAGAATCAGCCTCTTGCCCCCCGACAATCTGGGTCCTCGTTTGACCCACCTCGGAAGGACGGAAGGCTGAGTCAACTTGGAGTCGGTGGTGAGATTTGAACCGCTGAACTACAGCTAGCAGTTAGCTGAAGGAGCCTGCAATGCTGCCCTCTAACCACTGTGCCACCCCGGCCTTTTCTGGAAAGTGGAGAAGGTTCCAGAAAAGGTAGAAGGGGGGTACAAAACCCAGCTTCCTTCAAATGGGCGGTGTGTTTTGGGGGGGGGGTGATGCATTGGGATTACACCTTGGTTCTCTAGAGGTTTTTCAACCTTAGCAACTTTAAGATGGGTGGACTTCATCTCCCAGGATTCTCCTTGCTGGCTGTGGAATTGTGGGAGTTGAAGTCTACACATCTTGGCTGAGAAACCCTGATCTAAGAGAAATGAATTCTGCCTGAGTCAACCTTGAGCCAGGTGAGATTCGATCCGCCAAACTGCTGGCAGCCGGTGATCAGCGGAAGTATAGCTTGTAGGACTGCACTCTGTCCACTGCACCAATGAATGCACACCCTAACCCTAACAAAGTTCACACCTCTTAAAGTTGCCCAGTTAAAGAAAGAAGCTCTAGATGACACTTGGCAACTAGGGAAGCTCCCATCCAAGAAGATTAAACAAAACATGTCCTCTCTCTCTCTCTCTCTCTCTCTCTCTCTCTGTGTGTGTGTGTGTCGCTCTCTCTGTGTCGCTCTCACTTTCTCTTTCTCTCTCTTTCTCTCTGTTGCTCTCGCTTTCTTTCTCTTTCTTTCTCTCTTTCTTTCTTTCTTTCTCTTTCTCTCTCTCTTTCTCTCTGTTGCTCTCTCTTTCTCTTTCTTTCTTTCTTTTTCTCTCTCTCTCTCTCTCTCTCTCTCTCTCTTTCTTTATCTCTCTCTCTCTGTTGCTCTCTCTTTCTTTCTCTCTTTCTCTCTCTTTCTCTCTGTTGCTCTCTCTTTCTTTCTCTCTTTCTTTTTGTCTTTCTCTCTCTCTTTCCCTCTTTCCCTCTCTCTCTCTCTGTCGCTCTCTCTTTCTTTCTCTCTTTCTCTCTCTTTCTCTCTGTTGCTCTCTCTTTCTTTCTTTCTCTCTTTCTCTCTCTCTTTCTCTCTCTTTCTCTCTGTTGCTCTCTCTTTCTTTCTTTCTTTCTTTCTTTCTTTCTTTCTTTCTCTCTTTCTCTCTCTCTCTCCCCCAAGTTGTCAGTGCAACCCGAAAGGAGCCCAGAGCAACATCTGTCACCCCATCACAGGGCAATGCATCTGCCATCCAGGTGTGGCCGGACTATCATGTGATCAGTGCCAGAATGAGTTCTTTGGATTCTCTTCCCAAGGCTGCCAAGGTAGGCTCCACTTCCCTTCTCAAGGGACTTCACGGACCCATCATGGGAGAAGGTTGGAGACCCCTGAATGGGCTTCAGATGAGGCTCTTCCTACCTATGATCAGTCTTCCAATATCTCAGGGGCGACCCCAAAGAAGAGGGAGTCAAGCTATTCTCCAAAGCATCTGAGGGTAGAACAAGAAGCAATGGGGGGAAACTAAACAAGGAGAGAAGCAACTCAGAACTAAGGAGAAATTTCCTGACAATTAGAACAATTAATCAGTGGAACAGCTTGCCTCCAGAAGTTGTGGGTGCTCCGACACTGGAGGCTTTCAAGAAGTTATTGGACAATCTGAAATTATATATAGGGTTTCCTGTTTGAATATAGGGGGTTGGACTAGAAGACCTCCAAGGACCCTTCTGACTCTGTTATTTCTCCATTCTTTGGTCCCCACTGAAGATGAATGTTTTCCTTTCTTTCCAGTCTGCAACTGTTCCCAGATTGGTTCGGTTTCCCTCCAGTGCCACGACAACAGCTCTTGTGTGTGTAAGAAGGGCTTTGTGGGTAACAAGTGCGACCAGTGTGACGTGAACTACTACTTTGACCCGGAAAGTGAGAACTGTCAGCTGTGCCCCCTCTGCTACAGCCTTGTGAAAGAGGAGGTAGGATTCCGCTTTGATCAGCCCACTTCGTAAGCCTTTCAGTCAGATGGGTTAAATGTTCTCACTCAATCGGCCTGGAAATGTCAGCGGTCGGCGTTGATCAGCCTTTCGGTCCCTGTAACAGTAGATCAATCAGCCTAGGATAGGATAGGATAGGATAGGATAGTGGAATAGGATGGGATAGGATAGGGTAGGATAGGGTAGGGTAGGAAGTGGAATAGAAAGTGGAATAGAAGAGTAGAGTGGGGTGGAATGGAATAGAATAGAATAGAATAGAATATAGTAGAATATGGAATAGATAGAGTAGAGTAGAATACAATATAAAGAGTAGAATAAAATATAGAATAGAGTAGAATAGAATAGAATAGAATAGAATAGAATAGAATAGAATAGAAAGTGGAATAGAAGAGTAGAGTGGGGTGGAATGGAATGGAAGGGAATAGAATGGAATAGAATAGAAAATAGAATAGAATAGAATAGAATGTGGAATAGAAAGTGGAATACAAGGGTAGAGTAGAACAGAACAGAATAGAATAATTAGGATAGGGTAGAGTCCTTTATTGGCCAAGTGCGATAGGACACACAAGGAATTTGTCTTTGGTGCATAGGCTCTCAGAGCTTCTTGAGTTGGCACAGGAAGAACATTCTTTCTTGTGCTTTTTTGATGATGCTTTTGATATTAGCTGTCCATTCTAGATCTTGAGACAAGGCAGGAATTTGGAAGTACAGTGGTACCTCATCTTACGAACGCCTCTTCTAACGAACTTTTCAAGATACGAACCCGGTGTTTAAGATTTTTTTGCCTCTTCTTCCGAACTATTTTCACCTTATGAACCCAAGCCGCTGCTGCTAAGATGAAGGGGTTTTTTTCCCCCCTCCTTTTTTTAAGAAAGAAAAGGGAGGGGCTTCTTGGAGGGGGGAAAAACTCTATTTAAATATCTAGGAGAAGAGCGTATTTGCAAGCACTGAAAGGGTGTCTTTTTAAGAACGAAAAGGGAACCAATTAAGTTCGTATCATGAGGTACCACTGTAGCAGGTTTATTTCGTGAATTTGGCTCCCTCGGTGACTTTGCCTATCAGAAGCTGGCAAGATGGGCTACAAGTGGTGGGACACGTGACTGACATAATTAAGAGTCAGTTGTGGTGCATCAAAACCACATGACCTGTCAGACACTGTGATGGCCACAAATATGAGAGCCTGCCCTAGGTCCTCTTCTTTCAGCCATCCTATGTGGCTGAATGAGTGGTCTTTAACTGAGGACTGGCTGCATGGCTTCTTCTTCTAAATTCTTCACTCTTCTTAACGCTCCATCACTGAAGGTTTTTAAGAAGAGCCACTTAGCCAGAATATAATAGCAGGGGGTCAGACTAGAAGACCCCCAAGGTCCCTTCCAGCTCCATTTAGTGTTTTTCTCCCAGTCAAACTTACATGGACTTCTTTCGTGTGCAGGCAGAGAGACTGAAGGACAAACTGGCCAAAATGGAAACGTGGTTCCATCAGTCCAGCTGTGACCGATCCAAAGGCGAATATCATTATGCGCTGTTGGACGAAAGCTCACGTGGAGACCACCTTCAGCATCCATACCTGTGGGAAGGTAAAAAATAATGGAAGGGGGATCATCTTATGACAAAGAGGAGATCGATGGAAACACTACACACAGAGGTGGTTCTTGACAGGGACTCCCCTGTATTGGCTCTTTCTTTGTCCGCTTTCTCAGGGTCCCGCTTTAGAGACACGGACGAGGCACCCTAACCCTAACCCTTGACGGGAGTGATGTCAAGTTGGCCACGCCCACCCAGTCAGGTGACCACCCATCAACTACCACCCAGCCACATTGTTAAGGAGGGTGCAGAGTAATCTCTGAGTAGTCAAAGATACACAAACACGGAAGAAACGTGGAGGCCATGCAGATATCCAGCTGGTAGCTCAGAGATATTAGTAAATAATTCAGTAATACAATCCCGGATACATTCAGTATATTAAATATTATTTACTTTGGCAAATATCTTAATCAGGAACAATCCTAGTCATGCACAATTACATCAGTCAATAACTCTCTATACTGTAAGCCTTGCTTGTTCAGTTTACAGATACATTAAACCATCCTTTGAACACATAGTTCTACAGCATAGTCACAAATACAAACTAGCAGAGAATAGGGAAGAGAATAATGAGAGAGGGAGGGAAAGAGAGAGAAAGAGAGAGAGATGCTTCTAGCTCCCCCTTGTGGCCATCCTTAACACTAACTGTTAAAGCAATAGTGTTCCAATACGTGTAAACATACATTGTTGGTTTCTGTTATATATTGCCAAACCCAACTAGTTATGTACATAGCATTAACACACATGACCTCAAAGCCATTCCCACCCAGTCACATGATTGCCAAACCCCCTCCCACCCAGCCATGTCCACAGAGTAATTTGGGACTCACTCCTGAATCAATCCATGGAACTGGGGGTTGGACTAGATCACCTTAAAGGTCCCTTCCAACTCTATTCATCTGAGTTCCACCCCAAATGTCCCAGGTGCCAAAGCTGCTTTCTTGGAGAAAATGACGGATCTGAAAGACTTAGTGGAAGATGCCCACCATCGGCTGAGCAACACCAGCAGAACCATCGCTTGTGACGGTCAACGGGCTACCAAAGTGTGCGGCCTCCTTTCCGACCTCTCTTCCACCCTACGGGCCACCCATGAGGACATCCAGCTGGCCACTGAGATCCTGGAGAGCACGGTACCCAATATTTAATAATAATGATGATGATGATGATGATGATGATGACGACGGTGGTGGTGGTGATGGTGGTGATGGTGGTGATGGTGATGAGGAGGAGGAGGAGGAGAGGAAGACAAAGAAAGAGGAGGAGGAGAAGGAGGAGAGGAAATAGAAGAAGAAGAAGAAGAAGAAGAAGAAGAAGAAGAAGAAGAAGAAGAAGAAGAAGAAGAAGAAGAAGGTTTTTCTTCTTCTTCCTCCTCCTCCTGCTCTTCCTCCTCTCCCCCTCTAGCACTGATGATGTTATCTAGTTTGGGTCATGAAACATCTGCAAAAAAACCTACCAAGCTCAGAGTTTAGTTTAATGTAATTTATTCACCCAATCCCAATGGGACCCATCAAGGACCCACATCAAACCCTGAGCTATAAATATTTTCAAATATCAGTACACAAATGTCCATAAGGCCATTCAACAACGTGACTTATGGTAAGTTGTTTTAGCCACAAGAAGAGGATGGTTGACACTGGAGCGACAATAATTGATCTAAATTTCTAAGCAGTGTTCCAGCAGAGAGCTGGGGCCGATTGAAAGCTCAATTCCGATATCCGACGCGATAATTTCATAACGAACGCTGGGAAGTTTGCCATATTTTTTTCCTGCCGTCGGGAAAGCCAGCTGGATGGATTTCAGGTCTCGTTCTCCGAGTTTCCAAAGTATCCTCATCTAATTTGGGAAAGCACAGGCATCTGCCCAAACTAATGAGTCCTTCAAAACAACTTTAATGGATGGAATAAATTCCTGCTAGCAAGGAAACAGACCGAGCCCTGATAAATGAAGTCCCTTCCCTTCGAAACACAACAGCAACAACAACAACAACACAACAAGGATCTACTACTCTTTCAGTGAAATAATATTTTCTCCTGTTGCTTCTGACCTTTCCCCCAACTCACCTCAGATTGTGCCCCCTTGTTCTTGTGTTCACTTTCCTATTAAAACACTTCCCTCCTGAACCTTATTTAACTCTTTTCACATATTTAGATGTTTTGATCATGTCCCCCCCTTTCCCTTCTGTCCTTCAGACTATACAGATGGAGTTCATGAAGTCTTTCCTGAATTACATCCAACCATCTATCTATCTACTTACCTATCTACCTTTCTTTCTTTCTGTCTATCTGTCTGTCTGTCTGTCTGTCTATCCTTATCTGTCTATCATCATCTGTTTGTCTGTCTGTCTAGGTATCTAACTATTTACCTTCTTTCTGTCTGTCTGACTGTGTCTATCCATCCATCCAGCCCTCTGATAACTTTCTCTAATCTCCATCCATCCATCCATCCATCCATCCCTATCCTATATACCTGCTTTCTATCTCTCTATCTCTCTGTCTGTCTGTCTGTCTGTATCTACCTATTCATCCATCCATATCTATCTATCTATCTGTCTGTCTGTCTGTCTGTCTGTCAGTCTATCTCTGTCTAGCTATCTATATACCTTCTTTCTATCTCTGTCTGTGTCTATCTATCCATCCATCTACCCATCCATCCATCCATCCATCCCTATCTGTCTGTCTATCTGTCTGTCTGTCTGTCTGTCTGTCTGTCTATCTATCTATTTCTCTCTAGCTATCTAGCTATATACCTTCTTTCTATCTCTCTGTCTGTCTGTATCTATCCATCCATCTATCCGTCCATCCATCTGACATATCTCTATCTGTCTATTTCTCTGGCTCTATTTATCCATCCCCCTTTTGCAAGTGGCTTTCCAATGCCAGTTGCAAATGTTTGTTTGTTTATTTGTAATTGACTTGCAAAGCCAATTGTCAATCATTTGCATGTGTTTACTCCTGTGAAATTGGCTCCCGGTGCCTGCTGTAAATTACGAGTGCACACTTGTTTATTTATGTGCCGTGGCCACTCGGTGCCAAATGAAAGCGATTAACATGTAAGTTGCTCATTTGTCTTTCGGTGGCAGTCGCAAACGAGAACAACTTAGTTATTTAACCATAGTTGGTTTCCCACGACCATTATACGTTGTTTTAAAAAGAATTATGGACAATCTCTTTGTGGATGCCCATTTCCTTATTTCTGTCCCCAAATAAAAAAAGCAATTTATTCACTTTTATTTCAGGAAGCTCCGTGTATCTTCAGATTATTCTCAACATCTAATTTATAATAAAGGATAGGGTAGTAACTAGTTTTTCCAACTGGACCAAAGTTTGCTAAATGGCACCACCTAGTGGGCAGAAAATAGCTGCCCAATAAAGGACATACCGTAGTACAGTAGTTGGTCAGCTTCAACGCGTTAATTTATCCCCTGGTTAGGGCTTTAAAAAAACTTTATTTGGAGAGAGTAACAGTGAAAGAGCTTGCAAGCCAGTAAGAGCTGGGAACATCATTAGCACCTGGAAAGAAACATTCAGAGCAAGTAGAGCAATGGAAAAAACCCTGCAAAGGCTTAGGGCTTGAAAAACATTATTTGCAGAGAGTAACAATGGAAAAACCTGCAAGGTAAGAACTGGGAAAACCATTAGCAGGCAGTTAGGGCTGGAATTAAAAAAAGCTACCTTCAGAGTACCCAAATTATCAGCCTCTTTTAAGGAGGAAAAGGGTGCATCTTATACACCAAAAAATTACGGTAAATACTCATTTAGTGACTTTTTGAAGTTACGATAGTACTGAAAAAAGTGCTTTTGTTATAACCGATCCTGGCAGTTATGACTGTTGTAGCTGCTCACAGTTATGTGATCAAAATTTAGGCAGTGGGCAACCAACATGTTGGTTAATTGAGAAAAAATAGTCAGTGGAACAGCTTGCTACCAGAAATCATGAGACATGCTTTATCAGTGGAGGTTTACATGCAATCACATGCAATTAACCACCAGCTTGCTTAGCAGTGGAAATCCTGGATGCAACTGTAGTTGTAAGTCAAGGAATACCTGTTTGATAACATATCCTTTAAAAAGTCTCTTATCTGCCCCTTCAAAGTATGAGAAATAAAATTTTATAAGCAGGGAAAAATAAAATAAGGGAGGGAGAAATTTTGGGGGGGAGGAAGGAGCCCACAATAACCCTCAAATAACTATTATGTTAAACAGAAAAGTGCTTAATGTACTTTTACAAACAAGTAGATTTAGAAAAAGAAATACTCAACTGTCCTCCCACTGCTACAGCTCTCAGTTTTGAAGTCTACTTATTTGGTAATAAATAAGCAAAGAATAAACCTGTTGTTGCTCACTCACGTCCTGCACAAATAATCAGACATCCTGTGTTCCTGGGATTGACAGTGAAGTAGATGAGAGGTCAGGGTCAGAGCAACCATGGATGCCAGAGTTCAAAGGACATCTAGGAGGCACGAATGGTTGACTAAGAGGAGATTGACCCATGAGTAGTACTGCTGGCTTTTGGGTCACGTCCTCACATATATTTAAGGGTGAGGCATGCCCCGCCTTAGTTGCAGAGAACAACGTTGTTCATTTCAGAAACATCTTGTCTTAAATCTTGAATTCAGTTTGTAGTTTTCAAAGAGTACCTTCTTGGCTTTGCTAATGAGCTTATTGTTTTTCCTTCCTTTCTTCCTTTTTTCTCTTTCCACCTGCTAGGATTTTTCTTCTGAGATTTCTTATCAGTCTACAAACTGGAGCCGCCATGCGATCCAATCCAATGCCTTAGCCCGCAGGTAAGTTTACATGCTGCCGTAATGCAAATTGCCCCAACCCTGTACAGACTGACTTAATTTGAGTCCACTAATTCAAATCGAATGAGTATCTGTAATGGTTTAAATTCATAATCCTGGACTTGCAACATTCCATTTAAAGTCCGCTCAAACCTTCCTGAAAGAGAGAATCCAGTGTGTT
Organism: Erythrolamprus reginae; assembly: GCF_031021105.1. Taxonomy (NCBI): domain Eukaryota; kingdom Metazoa; phylum Chordata; class Lepidosauria; order Squamata; family Dipsadidae; genus Erythrolamprus; species Erythrolamprus reginae. Next base: position 2,436,997 of record NC_091957.1, read on the forward strand.
CCTTCTAGCGTTTCCATTTTGCAAACCAGAATTGATGGAGAAATTTCTCTTCAAGCAGGAAGGTTTGAGGGACATTTCTCCCACTCTAACCACTGCACCACCTTCTCACCTTCCCATTCAAGCCTGGGGTATGTCCGTCTTGTGGGGGGAGGGGGCTTTTGCAGATGGAGAAGGGAGGGAGGGCAGCCAGGGAGGCTATAGATAGAAAGGCAAAAATATGAGATTAGGATTTTCTCTCCAGAATGTTAGTAGTATGTACATAATCGTTTGGTGTCTGGTAATATATAAACAAGCTAACCATGAAGGCTTGTACGTATTGAAGCACTTTAGCTTTAAGAGTTAGTATTGGAGATTGCCACAAGAGGGAGCCATAATCGTGGTTCTCTCTGTGTGTGTCTCTGTCATTTCTCTGTTTGGTATTGCTGATTCATTGTGACTGCTGTAGTAAGAACTGTGTGTTCGGTAATAATTTATGTATTTGCAAGTTGTACAAGAAAGGCTTGTAATATTGTTAATGTATTGAAAGTTATTGACTGATTTGACTGTGTATGAGTGGACTGTATAACTTGACTACAATATTTGCTAAAGTAAATTTATTTATTTATTTATTAGATTTGTATGTATGTAAATTTGACTTGGGGCGGCTTACATCATATAATGTAAAAGACAAATCTAATTACAGTAATTAAAACTACACAACCTAAAATCCCAATATATTAAATATCAGTCATACAAATTCAGATCCCAGCCATACATCACATTTATTGGCCAGGAGGCCAAGACCTAATTGCCCCAAGGCTGGTGACCTAAGTGAGTCTTAAGACTCTTGTGAAAGGCGCAGTGCAAATCTCTGGGGGGAGCTGATTCCAGAGGGCCGGGGCACCCACAGAGAAGGCTCTTCCCCTTGGCCCCGCCAAGCATTTAAAAATACTATTTTATACACTTTAATGTATCTGCTTTGTATGACTGAACTATCACTTTCTGCTGGATATTTGCTAGAATTTCACATTTCCTTTGCTTATGTGCACCCTTGCTAACTCAGGGGTCACTCTGCCCACTCCTTAACACGGACCGATTTGGGCAAATATTTAGGCTGGGAGAGGTACACCACCAAAGTCACCAGTTTTTTTGGGGGGGGTTCCCCTCTTTGCAGGCATGTTGAAATTGCATCCTTGGTGGAAGACCTAGCTAAAAAAGCCATCCAGGCATCCAACTCGAGTTATGGTCTCCTGCGAAATATTGCAAACGTCAGCAGGATGCAGGAGTTCCGGCGAGAGGTGGACGAGAGGTGAGTCGGTGGGGCTCGAGGCAGTGACATGCTGTTAGGCTGTGCCCCATGGGTCTGCTGCGTTGGTAGCCCACGGAGTGTAGAAAGAGCCCATTTAATGTCTCCAGCAAGGGTCAAGGGTCAGCCACCTGCAGCTCTGGAGCCAATTGTGGGTCATTCATCCCTTTGGTAGCGATGTACGGAAGCAAAAAAATTCTGGACCCAAATTCAGACATGGATGGAGGAAATATTGGATGATAAACTAGAGATGAAACCAGAAATGTACTTACTAGGAATAATTAGAGGCAAACATAGTAAAGAAAATTATTATTTAATAAACCACATACTTACATCTGCAAGATTGGCTTTTGCACAAGTATGGAAGCAAGAAGAGACTCCAAAAGAAGAAATGGTGATTTAAAAAATGTTAGACTGCGCCAAATTTAGCAAATTAACATATGAAATGCAAAATCAACAAAACAAGGACTATTACAGAGTGTGGGAGAAATTGTACAATTGGGTGGAAATTTTAAAAAAAAATCCATAGTAAATAGAATTGTAAAAGATTAACTTTTTATGTATATAGGGAATTGTAAATGTTCAATGTTGTTTGTATGGTGTTTAAATGTTTGTATGTTAAATAAAATCAATAAAAAATTAAAAAAATAAACTAAAAAAAATTAAAAAATCCATTTGCTGCGGCTCTCAGTCACCGATCGACTCTGCAATTCATAGGGCGTTCGGTTAGCACAGGTAGAGAAAAAAAGGACGCTTCTGTAGGCAGGGGTTGCACTTACGGACCACTATGAATCTCAATTGCTGCTACCGGAACCCTGATCCCAGCCGTGCCAGATGCAACCCACTACTGATGCCATGCTAGGAGGGGACTCTATGGTGGAGGAACTGGACTTCCGGTTGGCTCCAGAATTGAATGGAGGGCTTCCAGCTAGGACCTTCGTAGTTCTTTGGGTGTTTACGGTTTTTATTGTTGTTGTTGTTGTTGTTGCTAACCCCAGTTCTGAGGAATCCCACTTGGGTTTTTCAAAGTCCTAAACAGGATTAAGATGAGTGTGACCGCCCCTAAAAACGTGTGTTCCTCCTCTCTTGCGTGAGAAACCAAACCAAAAACTGAGCGTCGGAGCTTCGCTTGTTAAACCGTGGAACTCCCGGACACTAGATGCCCAGAAGGGCTTTCAAAAATGATGTGATCAACCGGAAGAAAACATTTCTGCTTAAAGTTGCGATGTGTTTTCTCTAAGGCTGCCTCGGCCATGTTTGGAGATTTGCGTAAGGCTTTCCTAATTAAGGCAACCTAAATTAAATTAGATTAAAGTGAATTTAAGATCAGAAAAATTGAGATTGCTTAGGTTGCCAAGGCAACAGGTTAAGCATGGTAAACGGGGCATTTATTGGTAGAGCTTCTTTGAGTCTTGGGGGGGGAAGCTATCACCTATCCTTTACACTTTAAGATGGGCGGACTTCAACTCCCAGAATTCCCTAGCCAGCATGCAACTTTAAGCATTGTGAACTACAACTCCCAGAAATCCTCAGCCACTGTGTTAAAATAAAACGAGCAAAGACAATTATTATTATTATTATTATTATTATTATTATTATTATTATTATTTATTGGATTTGTATGCCGCCCCTCTCCGCAGACTCGGGGCGGCTAACAACAATGATAAAAAAACAACATGTAACAATCCAATTTAATAAAACAACTAAAAACCCTTATTATAAAAACCAAACATACACACAAACATACCATACATAACTTGTAATGGCCTAGGGGAAGGAATATCCTAACTCCCCCATGCCTGGCGACAAAGGTGGGTCTTGAGTAATTTGCGAAAGACAAGGAGGGTGGGGGCAGTTCTAATCTCTGGGGGGAGTTGATTCCAGAGGGCCGGGGCCGCCACAGAGAAGGCTGTTCCCATGGGGCCTGCCAAATGACATCGTTTGGTCAACAGGACCCGGAGAAGGCCAACTCTGTGGGACGTTATTGGCCACTGGGATTCATACAGTAGAAGGCGGTTCTGGATGTATTCTGGCCCAATGCCATGTAGGGCTTTAAAGGTCATAACCAACACAATGCTGCCTGAAGAACGATAAATTCCGCTCTTTCTATCCTAAAACTCATTTCCTTGCAAGTTTTGATTTTTTGTTAAATACAAAGATATCTGTGATGTCCCACAGAGACCAAACTCCCCCCCCCCCCCCCATTTAAATGAGTTGATAATTTGCCTTGCAGTGCTGAGAAAATCGAAAGGAGCCAGAAAACTCTTGTCTTGCAAATAAAAGAAGCTGAGGTTCTGATTTCAGGCTATCAGAGCAACACAACCCTCGTCCGGACAGATACTTTGGAGCTGGTAAGCATTAATAACAGGATTATTTTTTCCTATATGGTTTGTTCGTGGAATCAAATTTTCTCTCGTTGGATTATATTTTGTATATTCCTTATTTTTGCCGTTGGATTCCAGGGCTTGTAAATCAGTGTTTCTCAATTTCAGTTTTAAGATTCATGGACTTCAGTTCCCAGAATTCCTTTGAATGCTGGTGGTAGAATTCCCAAAATTCCCCAGCCAATCTGCTTTATTTTATTTATTTATTTATTGGATTTGTATGCCGCCCCTCTCCGAAGACTCAGGGCGGCTAACAGCAATAACAAGACAGCATATAATAATAATCCAATACTAAAAACAATTAAAAACCCATTATAATAAAAACCAATCATACATATAGACATACCATGCATAAAATTTTAAAGGCCTAGGGGGAAAGTGTATCTCAGTTCCCCCATGCCTGGCGGCAGAGGTGGGTTTTGAGAAGGTTACGAAAGGCAAGGAGGGTGGGGGCAATTCTAATATCTGAGGGGAGTTGGTTCCAGAGGGCCGGGGCCGCCACAGAGAAGGCTCTTCCCCTGGGTCCCGCCAAGCGGCATTGTTTAGTTGACGGAACCCGGAGAAGACCCACTCTGTGGGACCTAACTGGTCGCTGGGATTCATGCAGCAGAAGGTCTTTAAAATGTATGGACATCAGTTCCTAGAAAGCTGGTGGTAGAATTCCAGAATTACCAAGCCAATCCCAAGATACTTGGACTTCAGTTCCCAGAATTCCCTATAATGCTGAATTCCCAGAATTTCCCTCCAATCTGCTTTAAGATATGTGGACTTCAGTCTCCAGAATTCCCTAGAAAGCTGGTGGTAGAATTCCCAGAATTCCCCAGCAAATCTGCTTTCAGATGCGTGGACTACAGTTCCCAGAATTCCCCAGCCAACATATTTTATAAGGACAGACTTCAGACTTCTTAAGCATGCTGGCTGCCAACCCCCCCCCCCCAAAAAAAAATCCTCAAACATGTTGGCTGGAGGATTGTGGGAGTCGAACTTCACCCATGTTAAAATTGCTGAAGTAGAGAAACACCCTCCTAAATCTTTCCTGCAAATGAAAACCTTTTGCATTACAACGTTGTGTTAGTCCCTGTTGTTTTAGCGGTGGTTGTTTGGACGCAGTCTAAGGAAATGTCTTCATTTTGCTAAAGTTTTTGGTATGGTGCCCTGTGCAAAGCAGCCTGGAAAATAAAAATAAAGTGTTGTTTTTTTTAATCAACTATTGAATTTCCAGAGTTGGAGGTGGAAAAGGAAGTTTCTGGGATTTTCTTTCCCACGAAATGTGGGGATAGACAACTAGTTTGATTTAAATGTGGGATGAGTCAAAAATAAGGCAGAAAATCTTTCCATCTTTTTTCCACTAGATAGTTTTTTTAATTGCATGAAATTCAGTGTATTTGCCTGTAGGCAGAGTCTGGTCGCCTGTGGAGAGCAGGCTAATGTTTAAACACGGGTGATTTATTGAGCAGAAGCTATCCTGGAGGGCTCAGATGCCCCCCTCCCAGAAAAAGTACTCCAGCAACCTATAAAAGTCATAATTCTAGTAATAAATATATCTTCCCAATTCTGGGTAGTTTATAATTTCGACTAAGTCAATCCCCAACCTCTTATCTTGCAGCGCCCTCTGGTGGAGCAAGCTGGAAATCTGGTCCAAGAAGCGGAGGAAATTCAACAACTGGTTGAAACGAAACACGAGTTAGCAACCAACAAAACCTTGGCTGTAGAAACTGAGTTAAAGGCAGAGCTGCAAAAGACTCAGCCCTTGAGAGAGGTGAGTGCTTAGTGGCTTGATTTGCCCTTATTTGGCAACAAAACGTGGCACAACAAACCAGGATACAAAGAAACAATCAACTAAAGGAATGTTTGACATTCCTGGTCAGATCTTGGGGTCAACCTAGACTTATTGGATTGACTCACTCTTTTAAAAGGCCTCTGTAATGCCACAAATGGCCATTAAGTGGTAGCAAATACATATTTTGAACTAACTCTGGTCTGCCCTCTGGTGATGTGCTCGAGATTTGCAGCCCCAGTACAACTGCCCTGCGTCTATAATAACCGCATTATTCACATTTTGGCTGGGTTCACACACACACACATCATTCTCACCCACAAACCAAGGGGGTGGCTTGACCTAGCGCATCAACTCAAGCCAAGCCTGCTCCAAAGTCAAATAATTATTGGTCATCTTTACCGAATGTTTGCACTTACAACTTTTGTAGCCTGATTTTGCCTTTCTGTGTTTCTCAGCTATGGCAGAGAACGAACGATGCACAAGCCCTGGCCGAGGCCTCCCTGGCCAATGGAAAGGCTGTGGTGTCCGAAGCGAAGGCTTTGGTGACCACACTGGATGGTAAGACGAGACTAATCCTAACCATTTAATTTTAAGAACATTTTCTCCTGGATGGGTAAGCTCGCACCCAGAACCCTCCTGTTCTCTCTGGAACTTCCTTTTAAAAAAAAAAAAACTTTATCTGAACTAACCTTTGAAAAAGAAACATATACCATCTAGAACTGGACTTCCTGTGAACCAGAAAAATCTTATAAGCAAATTTTTGAGGTGAAGCAGATGTTAATTTTAATCTCGTTCACCGAACCAGTTGTTCCAAGGACTGTGTCAGGCCCAAGCCAATGTTTTGAGTTAAAGACCTTGCCTGCCAGTTGCCTCAACGTCCATGACCCTCTCATGTACGTCCGGCTGGTGCCGAACAAAGGATGACCTTGAATCTTCTGGAAATAATTTGTTGTGGCTAGTACAAATACAAGACAATGATCACAAAACTAGAAGCCAGAATAATCTGTTGTTCTCTGCACTGGAGTGTGGGTCTGCTCACTCTTAAGTACCCTGAGGGTGTGACCCCTTACCCAGAAGTACAACTCATGAGTGACTCTTCTCCTAGCCAACCATTCAAGTCTCTTAGATGCCCTTCGCACCCATGCATCCAGAAGAGGCTCCTCTTCTTCCCCTGAGTCACTTAAGACAGGAAGTGCTGACTCACCCATTCCAGAAAGTGCAGAGGGCCCTGGCTGTTCTGACCCTGACCCCTCCTCACTTTCACTGTCACTCTCAGTCTCTGCCTCGCCCCTCCACAGTCTCTGCTTCCTCTGAGTCTCTGATTATTTGTGCAGGACGCGAGAGAACCATCACAGGGGTGTCATTTTCTCCAACTTGAAACAGGATGACCGGTTTCTCCTTTCGCCGGCAGGTATAAAGACCCTGATGGCAGACCAGAAAGGCCGCGCTGCAGTCAGAAGGAAGAGGGTTGCAGTGCGGGGCAGGATTATTGCAGAGACCCAGAGGAAGGTCAAGCAAGTGCAGAGAGCCCTGGGAAATTCCAGAACCATTTCGGCAAAGGCCTTCGAAGTTGCCCGTGATGGAGAATCAGTCTCTAAGAAAAACACGAAGGTAGGACTGCGTTGTGCTTTCTAGATCAGCAATTCTCAATCTTGGTAGAGGTGTGGACTTCAATGCCCAGAATTCCCCAACCAGCATCCTTTAAAATATCTGGATTTCGACTTCCAGAATTCCCTCACCAGTATGTTGAATGATGGCTCAGGAATTCTACCAATCCAAGACACACATGCACGCACATAAATATTGTATCTGTTGGAAGGGGGGTTCTCTGTGGTCCCTCTTTTACAGTACAGTGGCACCTCTACTTAAAGAACTTAATTCCTCCCGTGACCAGGTTCTTAAGTAGAAAAGTTTGTAAGAAGAAGCAATTTTTCCCATAGGAATCAATGTAAAAGCAAGTAATGCGTGCAAACCCATTAGGAATGAAATAAAAGCTCAGAATTTGGGTGGGAGGAGGAGGAGGAAGAAGAGGAGGAGGACAGTCGCTGACGAATGAAGAAGGGGAGGGGAGGGGAATCAAAAAAATCCAAAACTTTAACGCTTAAAAAAAAAAAAGAGGGACTCTGAGGTGGTGTGGAGGAGCACAAACCTCCCATACACCCGACGTGAGGCTGCCTCCCATATACTGCGCCAGGGAGAGAAACCCAGGGGGAATGGTAGGAAACTGGCTGGGCCTTCGTGCCGCTCTCAAATTTCCTGGGAATTTTTTCCGGGCTCGAGTTCTTAAATAGAAAATGGTTCTTAAGAAGAGGCAAAAAAATCTTGAACACCCAGTTCTTATCTAGAAAAGTTCTTAAGTAGAGGCATTCTTAGGTAGAGATACCACTGTACTTGTATATTTCATAAAAATATTTTTTTTAACTACCAGCACCCTCCAAATAAGCAGAATTAGACTTTGTGAATTCTTGGATGGGAGACCACTAAGAAATCCTGGCTAGAAAGGGAAAAATGGAAAAACAGCTGAGGGGGGGGGGAAGCTGTTTGGGGACCAAGGAGAAGCAACGGGAATGGCCCAGTGGTTAGAGCGAAGCACTACAGCCTCCTTGGCTAACTGCTAGCTGTAGTTCAACAGTTCAGATCTCACCACCAGCTCAAGGTTGATTCAGCCTTCCATCCTTCCCAGGTGGGTCAAATGAGGACCCAGATTATTGGGGCAAGAGGCTGATTCTGTAAACCTCTTAGAGAGGGCTGGAAAAACAGTATGAAGCTGTCTAAATCTATTGCCCTTCCTTCCTTCCTTCCTTCCTTCCTTCCTTCCTTCCTTCCTTCCTTCCTTCCTTCCCTCCCTCCCTCCCTCCCTCCTTCCTTCCTTCCTTCCCTCCTTCCTGGATCAAACAAGGACCCAGATTGTTGGGGGGCAAGAGTCTGATTCTGCAAACCACTTAGAGAGGGCTGTAAAAGCAGTATGAAGCTATCTAAATTATTATTGTTGTTGTTGTTGTTATTATTATTATTATTATTTATTAGATTTGTATGCCGCCCCTCTCCGCAGACTCGGGGCGGCTCACAACAATGATAAAAACAATACATAATGACAAATCTAATAATTAGAATCTAAAATAACAATAGTACATTTAAAAAGTCTAAAAAGCAAGGAACCCCAATATAAAAAACATACATACAGTCATATCTAAATGCTATTACCCTTCCTTCCTTCCTTCCTTCCTTCCTTCCTTCCTTCCTTCCTTCCTTCCTTCCTTCCTTCCTTCCTTCCTTCCTTCCTTCCTTCCTTCCTTCCTTGGTCAAACAAGGACCCAGATTGTTGGGGAGCAAGAGGCTGATTCTGCAAACCACAGACAGGGCTGTAAAAACACCACGAAGCAGTATATAAGCCTAAATCAGTGTTTCTCAACCTTGGCCGTTTGAAGATGTGTGGACTTCAACTCCCAGAATTCCCCAGCCATTTCCCTCTGTTTCTTTTCAACGCTTCTGTTCTGCAGGCAGCTGAAGACGTTCTAAGACAGGCCAAGCAAGAGAGGAAGAACACTAGCAAAATGTCCACCCGAGTGGCTCTTACCGTGGCAGAACTATCCGGACAGGAAGACAAAGCCAAAGAACTTCAGGTCCAACTTGGAAAACCCGAGGAGGTCAGTCACCCTTTTTTCCAAGGTTCATCACAACAGGGGATGTCCCAAAAGTGTCTTCTGACTTTATTTCTTTGAAGACCTTTCGCTCCGTTCTGACCGAAGTTCTGTTCTAAGTCAGGTTTCAGTTCATCAGAATGGAAGAAGCCTCCTCGGGTGAGGAGTGAAATGTCTTTGAGGAAAAACAAAATCCAGTTGCCTTTTGGGGTGGAAAAAGCATATTTTGGGATAACCATGACCTGGGTACACAGAGAATCTCCATAGAAATCTGGAGAAGGGACCGTTGGAGGAGGCTAACACAAAACTTGTCTTTTTTGAAGGTTGCAATGGGGATGAACAAGCTTGGCCAAAACCTCCAAGCGGCCCAACGCTCTTTGGAGGTGGACATTAAAGCTCTCAAGCAACTACTCTCCAAGCTAGGTGAGTCCTCAATTCATGGCCACGTTGAATTATCTACCTACCTACCTATCTACCTACCTACCTATATCTATCAATCTATCTGTCTATATCTATCTGTCTATCTGTCTACCTGTCTATCTATCTACCTACCTATCTACTATCCATCCATCTATCCATCTACCCACCCACCTACCTAACCTATCTACCTATCCATCTATCTATATATCTATCCAGCTACACACCCACCCACCTACCTACCTAAGTATCTATCTATCTATCTATCTATTCTTTCTATCTATCTATTCTTTCTTTCTATCTATCTATCTTTATCTATCTATCTATCTATTCTATCTATCCTTTCTATCTATCTATCTATCTATCTATCTATCTATTCTTTCTATCTATCTATCTATCTATCTATCTATCTATCTATCTATCTATCTAATTCGACTTTTATGCCGCCCAATCCGGAAGAACTCAGGGCAGCTTACAACTATATAAAAGATACAATACAATAAAAAAAGAAGTCAAATATGAAAATCATATATGAAAACCTAAAACTAACCAAAATTAGCCCAATCTAAGCTTGCTTTGTTCCGTGATTCAAGGTACTTATGGCTTACAAAGGAACCCAAAATTTTAAATGGACATTTAAAAGGCATCGGAAGGAAAGCTGAACAAATATGCCTACGAATTTTAGCTTTTACCTGACAAGGAATACACCTGTTCCGAGTTTTCAGCATTTCCAGTCATTTCCACTAGAGGGCAGAATCTTCTTTCCATAAAGATTTTATTTATACACTTTGGAGTTGAGGTCCTTGGAACATGATGCTAACGGTGGTTTCTCTGTGCCAAGATTTTGTAATCTATCTAAATTGAAGAAACTATCCCTCAGGACCCCTTTGGGGGTCGAATGACCGTTTCACAGGGGTCGCCTGAGACCCTGTAAAAAGACAAATTCTCCATGGTGTTAGGAACGAAAGCTTCTATTCTGTTGCCTTGGAACCTATTTTACAATCCGACCAATCAGTTGTTCACAGTGGGAGTGTCCCTCTGACCTTCCTGCCAATCAGCTTCAAGCTCTGTTGGGAGAATTGGCGTTAGAGGTTATGGTTGGGGGCCACCACAACATGAGGAACTGTATGAGCCGGGATGGCGCAGCAGGTAGAGTGCTGTATTGCAGGCCACTGAAGCTGACTTGTAGATCTGTAGGTCAGCGGTTCAAATCTCATCACCGGCTCAAGGTTGACTCAGCCTTCCATCCTTCCGAGGTGGGTCAAATGAGGACCCGGATTGTGGGGGCAGTAGGCTGGCTCTGTTTAAAAAGTGATATTGCTAACATGTTGTAAGCCGCCCTGAGTCTAAGGAGAAGGGCGGCATAAAAATCAATCGATCAATCGATCAATCAAATAAATAAATAAATAAATAAATAAATAAATAAATAAATATATAAACAAATAAATATATAAATAAATATAAATAAATATAAATAAATATAAATAAATATAAATAAATATAAATAAATATAAATAAATATAAATAAATAATAAAGGGTCGTGGCATCAGAAAGGTTGTGAACCAGTGGTGTAGGGGGTCTTCTGCTTGGATGGGGAGGTTAGACTAGATGACCTATAGGATGACCTTCCAACTCTGCCAATCTGTAATCAAGCAGCCTTCCTAGTTCACAGGCGTATAAGGGGCAGTTGAGACGGGATCCAGCACAATCAGAATTGTTAACGATATCCAGACTCAATCAGAACAATTTCAGTGTTGCTGTGGGCTTGATTTCCCTGTCTGGTTTATTGGAGCTGTGATTTTTGGGGTCTCCCCAGTCTCAATGCTCTGTTTTTACTTCCCCAGGAAACTTGGACCAGTCGGCGACTGTGCTCCGTGCTAGCCAGGTCCAGCTGGCAAACTTGAAGTTGCGCCTGGCAGGACCTGGTGCCCTGAATCAAACACTGGGCATCTTGGTACAGGAAGCAGAGCAACAGCAGGCATCGTTGAAAGCCTTCGAAGAAGATCTGGAGGAGATCCAGAGTGACAAGCAGAACCTAGAAGCCATTCTTCAGAGCTTGCCCAGCGGCTGTTAGAGGCTGAAAGGCTGAAAATGGAAGACTGTCAGTGATGGGGCCCTTTTTTAAAAAGGAAATATTCCCAGCATTTAAATTGGCAAAGGAGACAGACTGGGCCATCTGTGTCAAGGACAGAAAATAGCTTGAGAAAACCAGCTGTGGTTCTGGCCAACCTTAAGAATCAAACCCCGAAATGGAGCGCTCCCAAATTCATCACAGTCCTGAGGACTATAAACCTGAAACAGCCATTTTACAAGTCTTGGAAAACTGGGCTTTTTTTTTTGGGTCCAAAGGAGTTTTGGACCCTGGTGAGGGGGAAGAAGATAATTAAAGAAAAGATATTGAACCGTGATGCAGAAAAATGAAAATTGGCTTCCAGGGTCGTAAATAAATCCAGTACAGGCGTATAGAATTTGTTTGTGACTTCAAAAGTTCTTCAGAAGTCTCAGAAATGTTTAAAGGAAAATTCTCGTTTTTCTTTTAAGGCTTTAAAAACTAACAAAATCAGTCTCTTAGCTTAACTGAATAGACCACCAGTGGCAAAATTGATCGGACCTAGTTGTAAAATTGATCTGGTGAAATTGACCCATCTACAATGGCGAAAACTGGACAAGAACAGTGTTTGGGAAACCGGCACGCAAGCAGAAAATCTAAAATTTGATGTTTTCCCATCTCTTGTCTTGAAAAACACCACCTTTCCCAACCAAGACCCAAAACCTGCGATATTAAGATTCAAACCACGGAATAGTTCTCTATATAACAGTTGAACGTTGGCCCTGGAAATCCTTCTCGTATTCAGTGATCTGGATAAAGTGATATCAGCCCAGTTCACCTTAAGAGAGGAATTCTGCAGTTACATTCGCCCATATAATCAGGAAAGCTTTATCTGAGTTTTTAAGAATAGGGGATTTGTACTGTACGGCTACGTGTGTTAATATATCTCTTTTCTTGACCCCAGATTTTCAATCCTGCTTTAAAACGGCAATGAGATCTTAATGTGAATGTTTGCAAATATCTCATCTTTGGGGGTTTTGTTTTGTTTTTCCAGCCCGGGCAGGAGACTCCGAAATTGTATTTATTAAGGATCAGCAAATGGGAATGCTAAATCCATATTACATGCCCACACACCCTAGAGGAATTATGACCCTCTTTGCATCCTAATTCCCTGCATGCATAAATGGATCGATTTGCATTTTAAATATTTAAACGATGTCTTTCGTGCAGCTCCCGTCACCTCGAAAGAACGAGACAGAAATTGCTCAGCAAGAATACACAAGTGGTTCAAATTAACAGGCGCACCAGTCTCCTTTAAGATTCATTTCAGGCTGAGTTAATAATGCCGTGTTTAGCTGGGAGCCACAACGTGGTCATCCCTAAACTATGATGGATAGGCTCCGAAGGGCTTCCTGACACGAACAAGACCAAGAAAGAAAATTTATACCTTTGCATGCGGTGCAGACAATCCTTTACAACCACGATTGAGTGCCAATATTTTTTCTGCCATCGTTGTTATTAATTTTTCTTGAATTGACCTCTTAATATTTTCAGGTAAATCGTACATTTACATTCATAATAATATATTCTTTAGTCTACATACTATATATATACAATTGTTTTTCCTCTTTCCACATCCATCTACTTAGTGATTTTTTTGGTCTTTCCTTTTTGTACTCATTTGTACCAATTAGTCCAGGTGTTATAATCTGAGTCTTTCTGGTCATTCAGCTCCAGTTTGTCCAGTTCCATGCAATCATAGATTTTTTTAATGACCTCCTTTTCTATACGTATCTGAGGATCTTTCCAGCGTTGCACATAAATGATTCTAGCTGCTGTCCCTATGTGTAGTATTAAATACAGTGGTACCTCTACTTATGAACTTAATTCGTTCCATGAGCAGGTTCTTAAGTAGAAACGTTTGTAAGAAGAAGCAATTTCTCCCATAGGACTCAACATAAAAGCAAATAATGCGAGCGATTGGGGAAACCACAGGGAGAGTGGAGGCCCTGTTTCCTCCCAGGAGATTCCTAGAGAGGCCCCACGGAGTCTTCTCCCTGCCTTTTCTGGCCCTGTTTCCTCCCAGGAGATTCTTAGAGAGGCCCCACGGAGGCTTCTCTCTGCCTTTTCCAGCCCTGTTTCCTCCCAGCAGATTCCTAGAGAGGCCCCACAGAGGCTTCTCCCTGCCTTTTCTGGTTACAGTTTTGGAGGCTCGAGTTTGTAAGTGGAAAATGGTTCTTGAGAAGAGGCAAAAAAATCTTGAACACCCAGTTCTTATCTAGAAAAATCCATAAGCAGTGGCGCTCTTGGGTAGAGATACCACTGTGCTTAATAGTTTGGGGATAGAATTTTTTTACAATACCCAATAGGAATAGTTCTGGTGTAAATTCAGTTTCAGTGCCATTAATTTCCTGTAACTATTTATGAAGTTTCCTCCAATATTTTTTGCTTCGGAGCACAACCACCACGAATGAAAGACGGTGCCCTGCTCTTTTTTTTACATTTCCAACGTGCCTGATTTAAATTTGGATATATTTTTGCCAATCTTTGTTCGGCAAATTTTATGTTGTTGAACAAGACAGTTGTTAAGTGGGGTTTGGCCTTCAAACAGTCACTAAATATAAATCGAGGATTACTTAAAAGCAGCAACAAACTCTTTAGGTATCTCAGAACTACAGCTCCTACCATCCTCTACCCATTCCTGTGCTGGCAGGGGCTCCTGGGAATTGTAGTCCAGGAAGGTTCTCCTTGCAAAGTTTCTTCCTGGAATTGTAACCTCAGGAATGTCCGTTTTTCAATCCAGAAAGATCCAGAAGTGGTGGATCCAGAATCCAGCTAGCTATTTAATGAACCTTTTCTTCTGTCTATTAAATTACATTTGATTGAAGAAGAAACAGCATGAAAAACAGAGCGACGGAAGCAGAGGAAGGAAGAAGATAAAACATGTGAGAAGAGAATAAAAGGAGGAAAAGGAAAGGAAGAATAAAAGAAAAATTAAAGATTTGGGCTTCCATCCATTTGAATTTTATCTTCTCTTTCTGAGGCTGCTTGGTAGCTAAACTCTGAGCATAAAAAGCTCAGGGGGTGGGGGATATGAAATTTATTTATTTTTTGGGGTTGCCTTCCTTAGAGAGAAGGAAAGGATGTTATTTTATCTGAATTCTTTCCTTCCGTATCTTTCCAAGCCCTGGAAGTGTTCAAGAACAGTGTGGAAGCAAACAACTAACTCCTTGTTCCTCCACCTTGAAAAAAAATTGAGATAATCAAGGGAGCAGATTCCAACACAGAGAGTAGATCCCACCCCCTGCCCCCCCCCCCAAGGACATTACTAACACTCTGGAATCCTTGTGCAAACATCACTGGGCCCTGGGAAATCTGGGTTTATCTTCTCTCACCAAAGTTTGAAACCTGACTTGTTGGATGGTGGACAGCAGGAGGACTCGGAAGAAAACGAAAATACACCTACTTCTGAGGGTCTCCTTAAGGAGATGGGTGGGAAGAAGGAATAATTGAGACTTAAGGAACCAGTGTTCCCACTAGGATCCTTCCAAGTATGGTTGGTCCAGGAGAAGAAGAGTGGTAGATGCTTGGAACAAACTTCCAGCAGACGTGGTTGGTCAATCCACAGTCACTGAATTCAAACCTGCCTGGGACAAACATAGATCCATCCTAAGATAAAATATACAGGAAATAGTCTAAGGGCAGACGAGATGGACCAGGAGGTCTTTTTCTGCTGTCAATCTTCTATGTTTCCATCAGTGTTAGAAAGAAGTGGATTTGTGAGGAGGAGGAGGAGGAGGAGGAGGACTGTGGGGAGATTCTCTGAGCTGTTTTTTTGCAGACATTTAATTACCCAACTAGGTTACACCATCATCATCCTTGGGATGCAGGCAGTGTGCGAAACAGCACCCCTCCGATTTGCGGGGGGAAACCCTCTCTCCCCCTCTCTAGATGGACCAGGAAGTCTTTTTCTGCTGTCAATCTTCCACGTTTCTATGTTTCTAATGATTGTAGCTCCGAGATTGGGTGTTTTGGGTGGCGAAAGACAGCCGACAAGGGAGTGAAGCCCTAGAGGAAAGGGAGATCCAGAGGGTAGAGGAATAACCTGATTCAGGCCCTGGGGATGGGTAGGGGACCTATGGGATGGGCAGGTGGGGGGGGGGAACCCTGGGCTACTCACTTGCTCCACTGCAAAGTTGACAAACCGCTCCAGGAATGCTGTGGGTCACAAGTGCTTTGGGCCTTTTGACAGGCAGTGATTCAGACTCTTGGCTTCAGTAAGGTGGGTGGGGGTCCCTGGGAAGGGCCTGCTTGGTTGGTCTACACCTGTTGGGTTGCATTTCGGAACCATGTACTGTGTGTGTGTGTGTGTGTGTGTGTGTGTGTGTGTGTGTGTGTGTGTAATTCTTATTTTTATTTTCTTTCTTTTTTATTCATCTTTCTTTGTCTATCTTTCTGTCCTTTCCTCTCTCTTTTCCTCTCTAATTCTTTCTCCAGCGATTTTTCAGTTTTTTCATTTTTCCTTTCTTTCACCTCTCTCATCTTTCTTCCTTCCCTCCCTCCCTATCTCCCCTTTTTCCTTTTCTTGTCTTCCTTTCTTCCCATCCTTCCCCACCTTTCTATATTCCTTCCTTTAATTTTTTCTTCCTTTTCTCAACTCTCTTTCCTTTCCTTCCTTCCTTCCTTCCTTCCTTCCTTCTTTGCATCTGCCTTCACACTTCAATCCACAACTCATAAACACACTGGGGCAGTTTTTCATCATTTCCCAGAATAATGAAAGTTAGCAGTTATAACAAAGTTGGAAGGAACTTTTGGAGAATCTCACTGCAGATAAAAGAAAAGAGATATTTGTAGAATAGAAGAGAAGAGAAGAAAATTTTGTAAGAGAAGAGAAGATAAGAGAAATTTGTAAGAGAAGAGAATTTTGGAAGAGAAGAGAAGAAAAGAGAAGAAGAGAAGAGAATTTTGGAAGAGAAGAGAATTTTGGAAGAGAAGAGAATTTTGGAAGAGAAGAGAATAATTCTTTATTGGCCAAGTGTGATTGCACAAGCAAGGAATTTGTCTTTGGTGCAGATGCTCTCAGTGTACACAAAATAAAAGAGACATTTGTCAAGAATCATGAGGTACAACACTCAGTGATTGTCACAGGGCACAAGTAAGCAATCAGGAAACAATCCCTATTAATATAAACCGTAAGGATGCAAGCAACAAGTTACAGTCATAGAGTCACACGTAGTAGTAGTATTATTATTACAAACCTCTGCCAATGCCCCGAGCAAGGCATTCCTGGCATAACCAAGGAAGGGGTTAACTTGCCCGCTTGCTTTGCAACGGTAGAGAGGGAGGGAGGGAGGGAGAGCCCTTGCAAAGCCCTCCCTCCCCCAATCGCAGCCGAGGGACCTGCCACTCAAGCCAGATTCTGAATGGCTTCATTGAAAAGAAATGGGCTGGCTCAGAAGCACAAAAGTCCCACTCCCTCTCGGCTTGGTGTCAGTCACAACGGACTAACCCGGCAGCAGCGCAAAGGGGCTAGAGGAGAGCTTCCAGCCCGTTCCTCCCTCCCACCCACCCACCCTCCACAACCCAACCATGTCTGTGATGCTCAACAATGCCCTCCAAGGTATGTGGGGCTAGTTAGGGGTGGCTGCGGTGGGGTGGTGATGGAAAACTCCAAAAGTTGCTTTCCAGGAACACAACACAGCTTGTTGTGAATGCAGGGTGGGGGCAGAATCCTTTTAATTCCCCTGGCGCACAATTTTAATCATCCCCTCCTTCCTCTATTGAAGGATGAAGAGGCTTTGCTGTTTGCTTCTATCTTCTCTTCTGCTTTTTAAAACTTTGAGACGCGAAACCTTCTCAAGAAATTCTCTTTATTTTTTCCCCCCCTATTACACTTGTAAATAATTCACTGGGGAACGGCAATTTTGTTGACTTAACAACTAACTTTTGGCCTCTAGATCCAAAAAATAACCTGAGTTTTTGTATATCATGTCAACTTTTTAAGCTGTGGGATACCTTCAAAAGTCATACAAATTGTGCACAGAAAGTAAAAACTTACCCAATATACTTTTTACAAAGAAGAATTTTATTCGTACAAAGGCTATTATAGTTACTGCAAGTTAAATTTGTGACTTGTTTTCAATTAACTTTTGGCCCCTGGGTCCAAAAAATAACCACAGTTTTTGTCGATCACGTCAACTTTTTAAGCTACAGGAGACCCTCAAAAGTCATACAAATTGGGCATGTAAAGGAAAATAAAGTAAAAACTTACCAAATATACTGTTTACAAAGAAGAATTTTATTCATACCAAGGCTATAATAGTTAAACTGTGTTCATACAAATAGTTGTTTTTTTTAATCGAACAGTAATTATACATATTAAGGTAAAACTCTTTGCTTGTAGCCTTTTCTGGAGTGTTTAATCTGTGGACATTCTCCCTTGATGCTCCAAAAATAGTCAGCCATCCTATTCACATCCCATCTCCCTTGATCCCCTGCCTCCATGACCTTCAAATCGTGGTGGAATCGCTCGCCCTGCACCAAGTTTTTCCTGGAAGTTAGCAAGATGGCTATGTCAAAAAATGCAATTTGATGGGTGTGTTGCCTAATTAACTATATTATAGATAGAAGGTGTAGAGAAAAGAACTTGACGTGGTAGAAGAAAACGAACCACAGTTTTGAAACCAGCAGGCCTAATTAACTATAAAAAAAGCTCAAAAATCAAACTCAACAGAAATTTTTTATTATTATTATTATTATTATTATTATTATTATTATTATTATTATTATTATTATTATTATTATTTATTGGATTTGTATGCCGCCCCTCTCCGCAGACTCGGGGCGGCTAACAACAATGATAAAAAACAACATGTAACAATCCAATTTAATAAAACAACTAAAAACCCTTATTATAAAAACCAAACATACCATACATAACTTGTAATGGCCTAGGGGAAGGAATATCCTAACTCCCCCATGCCTGGCGACAAAGGTGGGTCTTGAGTAATTTGCGAAAGACAAGGAGGGTGGGGGCCGTTCTAATCTCTGGGCGGAGTTGATTCCAGAGGGCCGGGGCCGCCACAGAGAAGGCTCTTTCCCTGGGGCCCGCCAAACGACATTGTTTGGTCGACGGGACCCGGAGAAGGCCAACTCTGTGGGACCTTATCGGCCGCTGGGATTTGTGCGGTAGAAGGCAGTCCCGGAGATATTCTGGTCCGATGCCATGAAGGGCTTTATAGGTCATAACCAACACTTTGAATTGTGACCGGAAACTGATCGGCAACCAATGCAGACTGCGGAGTGTTGGTGTGACATGGGCATACCTGAGGAAGCCCATGATTGCTCTCGCAGCTGCATTCTGCACGATCTGAAGTTTCCGAACACTTTTCAAAGGTCGCCCCATGTAGAGAGCGTTGCAGTAATCGAACCTCGAGGTGATGAGGGCATGAGTGACTGTGAGCAATTACAAATTGCTCCCCAGTGAAATGCTACCCAGGCAGTGGTGGATTAAGGCTCACCAGTGGCCCCCTAAGCACGGACAAATCTCCTAGTTTTATCAAAAAAAATCTTCATTGGTTGTTGGGTGTTTTTTTTCCCTTTCTCAACTTGGTGCCACTTTGGGCCCGGTGCTCAAAGCATGTGCTTAGTCTGCTTGATGGTTAATATACCCTTGTATCCAGGCAAAATATTCTATTTTTTCTCCTTTGTAATTTTATTTTTCCTGCAGGAGGGAAAGCATTCCGTTTGCTGAAAGCTGAGCAAGGAGGGAGGTTAGAGGAAATCAACAAAGTAAGTACAACAGTTTGATTCTATCCCCAACTTTTTCCCCTCTTGTTAAGTCGAGCCCACATTCAGACAACCTGGTTTAAGCCCCGGCCAGCGATAAACCTTGCAAATCTATGCGTGCAGTTTCTGGCAGCTTTCTCCATTGGGGTTCGCTTTGGTCTGTGCCTGGCAAAATTTGCTTTGAAGGTTTAACCCACTTAAAGAGAACCAACCAACTTTTTTTCAGGGCTGTTTTAACTTCAGCTGGTCACTATAGGAGCAGTTATAATTCAAGGATCGCCTGTATCTTGATCAGAGTTGAATGGGAGCATTTAAAGAGATTTTTGCTGAGTTGAGCCTGATGTTTGGAGACTGGGCCTGTTTTGATGTTGCTTTCTTTCTCTCTGTCTCTGTCTCTTTCTCTCATCTCTCTCTCGTTCTCTCTTTCTTTCTTTCTTCTTTCTATCTCTGTCATTACTCATATCTCTCTCTCTCTGTCAACTTTTTCTCTCTCATTTTCTCTGTGTCATATCTTATTTCTGTCTCTTTTCATATCTCTCTCCCTTTCTTTCTTTCTTTCTTTCTTACTTTCTTTTTTTCTTTCTTTCTTTCTGTCATCTCTCTCCTTGTCTCATCTCTTTCTTTCTCTCTGTCTCTGTCTCTTTCTCTCATCTCTCTCTCGTTCTCTCTTTCTTCTTTCTATCTGTCATCTCTCAAATCTCTCTCCCACTCCCCCCTTTCTCTCTCTGTCAGCTTTTTCTCTCTGTCATATCTCATTTCTCTCTTCATCTCTCTCTCTCCCTTTCTTTCTTTCTTTCTTTCTTTCTCTCTCTCTCTCTGTCATATCTCTCCTTGTTTCATCTCTTTCTTTCTCTCTGTCTTTGTCTTTCTCTCATCTCTCTCTCATTCTCTCTCTTTTCTCTTTCTCTCTCTGTCATCTCTCATCTCTTTCTCTCTCTGTGTGTCAACTTTTTGTCCCTCATTTTCTCTGTCATGTCTCATTTCTCTCTCTTTTCATATCTCTCCCTTTCTTTCTTTCTTTCTTTCTTTCTTTCTTTCTTTCTTTCTCTCTTTCTCTCTTTTTATTCTCTCTCTTTCAGTCATCTCTCTCCTTGTTTCATCTCTTTCTTTCTCTCTGTCTCTGCTTTTTCTCATCTCTCTCTCATTCTCTGTTTTTTTCTTTCTCTCTCTGTCATCTCTCATCTCACTCCCTCTCCCCTTCCTCTCTCTCTCTCTCTCTGTCAGCTTTTTCTCTCTCATTTTCTCTCTGTCATATCTAATTTCTCTCTCTTTTCATATATCTCTCCCTTTCTTTTTTTCTTTCTTTCTTTCTCTTTTTCTTTTTCTTTCTTTCTTCTTTCTCTTTTTTCTCTCTCTTTCTGTCATCTCTCCTTGTTTCATCTCTTTCTCTCTCTTTGTCTGTCTTTCTCTCATTCTCTCTCTTTCTCTCTCTGTCATCTCTCATCTCACTCCCTCTCCCCTTCCTCTCTCTCTCTCTCTGTCACCTTTTTCTCTCTCATTTTCTCTCTGTCTTATCTAATTTATCTCTCTCCCTTTCTCTCTCTCTCTCTCTTTCTCTCTCATCTTTCTCTCTCTCTCTCTCTCTTTCTCACTCACTTTCCCCTTTGGCCCCAGCCGTTGAAGCTTCGTTTTGCATTTGCATCTGCACTTTATAAAGCTGCCTGTTGTCTTTGGTGAAAAGCTTTGCATGTGGGTTTGGGAGCAGAGGCAGGAAGGGGCTGCCGGTCCTACTTTGCAGCATTCAAGAAACCAGCCAGATCTGCAGTTTCTGACCCCTCCCTACGTTTCAGAATGGACCGCCCAGAGTAAAAAAGCTCCGGTTGTCTGTTGGCAGCTTCGGGTTTTTCACGAGAGAATGTGCTGGCTCTTAAAAAAGAAACGCGTGGCTCTTGTTGATGTAATCTTAACGGATTTCCAAACAGCCCTCTGGCTCAAATTGATTGGTTGATGCAAGCCACGGCTTTCCCTGTTTGGTGTCAGCCTGCAAAA
This sequence comes from Erythrolamprus reginae, assembly GCF_031021105.1. NCBI lineage: Eukaryota > Metazoa > Chordata > Lepidosauria > Squamata > Dipsadidae > Erythrolamprus > Erythrolamprus reginae. The sequence continues at coordinate 2,458,332 of NC_091957.1, forward strand.
GTTGGAAAAACCTGCTTGAGAAGTTTCAGGTAGTGAGTTCCAGGACGTGTTACCCTTTCTGCTCGAAGGGTGTGTTGTTTTTCACCTTAAAAATAAATCCCTTTGAAGTAGGGGGAGAGTTATGGAATGGAATGGAATAGAATAGGAAATGTAGAGTAGACTAGAGTAGAATAGAAAGTGGAATGGAAGAGCAGAATAGAATAGAATAGAATCATAAATAATAGAATAGAATAGAATAGAATAGGGAATGTAGAGTAGACTAGAGTAGAATAGAAAGTGAAATGGAAGAGTAGAGTAGAATAGAATAGAATAGAATAATTTTCCTTTCTTCCACCTGTCTCATCTTTCTTCCATCCTTCCTTCCTTCCCTCCCTCCCTATCTCCCTTTTTTTTCTTGTCTTCCTTTCTTCCCATCCCTCCCCACCTTTCTATATTCCTTCCTTTAACTTTTTTTCTTCCTTTTCTCAACTCTCTTTCCTTTCCTTCCTTCCCACTGGGGCAATTTTTCATCATTTTCCAGGATTAAGGAATATTAGCAGTTACAACAAAGTTGGAAGGAAAACTTGGAGGGTTTCAGTGTACATAAAAGAAATGAGGCATTTGTTAAATAGAAGAGAAGAGAGAATAGAATAGAATAGGATGGAGCAGAATAGAATAGAATTGTTGATTGTTTTGTTGAAAACGTCATCACTAGCATTGGTGATGTTACCTAGTTTGGTAATGAAATGTCTGCAAGAAAACAACCAATCTCAGGGAGCCTGGTATAAAGGTCTCCTGTTTTGGCCAGAGGGTTGGACTAGAAGACCTCCAAGGTCCCTTCCGGCCCTGTGCTTCTATAAGTAGAGGTTTATCTGCATTCCATTTGTCTGAATTGAATCCTTCTTCTGCATCCCACGGAGTCCAGTTTGGCTTTGCTGACACAATTGTTCATTATCTCTGCTCAAGGCTCCACAATCTCTACTTCGAGATAACTTTGTTGAAGGTTGACCCCCTAACCCTCAGCCTTCATTCAGGGACTGCTGACTGCTTTTTCTCTATTTTTAAGGCTGTGTTTTTTTCTTTCTGGCAGTTTCTTTCCTTTAAAAAAAAAAAAAACCAGAATGGCCCAATTTTATTTTGCAATTTCTTCCCCTCCTGCAACACCCAACAAAGCTATTTTTCATTGTTCGGTGCAAAGTGTTTAAATTTGGCTTCCCCGCTAAAATTGCAAAGAGATTGTGACAGTCTGTATATACTGGTAGTTCTCTACTTATAACCACAATTGATCACACAATTTCTGTAAAGGCACACTGTGACAACCAACAAAAGAAGCCACTGGAAGATTTGATTGTTGCTTAAACCTATTGACCGTCTTCCTTTTTTCTCTGTTTCAGGAATTTCTCTGCGACCCAAAGTTTAGCGATGAAGAGGACCTGGAAGAAAAACTTGCGGTTTTTAAAGGTACTAGTCCACATTGAGCAAACTACCTGTAGAAGAGAATTTTCCTTCGGGTTAGTAGGGCCGCAAGAACTGCAACTGTCCAGAGGATGGGGGAAAAAACGCAACGTGACAACTCCCAAAGTTATCGCTTTGGGTAAATCCATGCCTCTTAAAGCATGGTGGATTCTGGGAACTGAAGTCCGTGCATTTTAAAAGCATTCAGACTGAGGGATGCTGGGAGTTGAAGTTTCTGGGAACTGAAGTCCATGCATTTTAAAAGCATTCAGACTGAGGGATGCTGGGAGTTGAAGTCCCATGTCTGGGAAATACCCTGGAAAATCCACCTAAGCCAAGGAGATTGGAAATCTTATCCCCTGCGGTGGATAGAAACCAGTTCTTTGTCTCACTTTTAGAGAAATGGATGAGAATAGAAGTCAAGCTATTCTCCAAAGCACCTGAGGGTAGAACAAGAAGCAATGGGTGGAAACTAAAGAAGGAGAGAAGCAACTTAGAACTAAGGAGAAATTTCCTGACAGCGAGAACAATTAACCAGTGGAACAGCTTGCCTCCAGAAGTTGTGAATGCTCCAACACTGGAAGTTTTTAAGAAGATGTTGGATAACCATCAGTCTGAAATGGTGTAGGGTTTCCTGCCTAAGCAGGAGGTTGGACTAGATGACCTCCAAGGTCCCTTCCCATTCTATTGATATTATTGTTTTTGTTAGAACTGATTCCCTTTTTACCAGTCAAAATAACTTCCAAAAACTGCTTCCATTCACCCTCTTCTTTTTCTTCCCTTCTTCTTTTTAAGTAAAACTCAAGACATGTTATAAAGTCCTAGCCAGCTTGAGGTTATCCAGATGTTTTGGGGCCACCACCTTCCTGACTCCAAATACAGCACATCTGGAAGGGATTTTTGCATCCCACCAGTGGCCAGGGTCCTGTGGCCAAATCCGGTCTGAGAAATGGTGGCTTGTTGGGTTTTTTTTTTCCCAACTTGGAAGCAGGATTAAGAATGTGTCTTTGGCTACAAGATCAGGGTGTGGGTGAGCGCTGGGGATATTGTAATTTTTATTGCCAGTACAACAGATGTGATTTTCAAAAACATGTTTGGCCTCCTTCGAGATCCCATGGACCACACCCTCAGGGTTTCACAAAAACGCCTGGAGCATCAAGTAGCTCGCTTTTGCAAAATACAGTGGTACCTCTACCTACAAACACCTCTACTTACGAACTTTTCCAGATAAGAATTGGGTGTTCAAGATTTATTTTTGCCTCTTTTCAAGAACCATTTTCCACTTACAAACCCGAGATTCCGAAACTGTAACCAGAAAAGGCAGGGAGAAGCCTCCATGGGACCTCTCTAGGAATCCCCTGAGAGGAAACATGGCCGGAAAAGGCGGGGAGAAGCCTCCATGGGACCTCTCTAGGAATGCCCTGAGAGGAAACATGGCCGGAAAAGGCGTGGAGAAGCCTCCGTGGGGTCTCTCTAGGAATCTCCTGGGAGGAAACAGGACCGGAAAAGGCAGGGAGAAGCCTCTGTGGGGCCTCTCTAGGAATCTCCTGGGAGGAAACAGGACCGGAAAAGGCAGGGAGAAGCCTCTGTGGGGCCTCTCTAGGAATCTCCTGCGAGGAAACAGGGCTGGAAAAGGCAGGGAGAAGCCTCCATGGGGTCTCTCTAGGAATCCCCCGAGAGGAAACATGGCCGGAAAAGGCGGGGAGAAGCCTCTGTGGGGCCCCTCTAGGAATCTCCTGTGAGGAAACAGGGCTGGAAAAGGCGGGGAGAAGCCTCTGTGGGGCCCCTCTAGGAATCTCCTGTGAGGAAACAGGGCTGGAAAAGGCAGGGAGAAGCCTCTGTGGGGTCTCTCTAGGAATCCCCTGAAAGGAAACAGGACTGGAAAAGGCGGGGAGAAGCCTCCTTGGGGCCTCTCTAGGAATCCCCTGAGAGGAAACATGGCCGGAAAAGGCAGGGAGAAGCCTCCGTGGGGTCTCTCTAGGAATCTCCTGGGAGGAAACAGGACCGGAAAAGGCAGGGAGAAGCCTCTGTGGGGCCTCTCTAGGAATCTCCTGGGAGGAAACAGGACCGGAAAAGGCAGGGAGAAGCCTCTGTGGGGCCTCTCTAGGAATCTCCTGCGAGGAAACAGGGCTGGAAAAGGCAGGGAGAAGCCTCTGTGGGGTCTCTCTAGGAATCCCCTGAAAGGAAACAGGACTGGAAAAGGCGGGGAGAAGCCTCCGTGGGGCCTCTCTAGGAATCTCCTGGGAGGAAACAGGGCCTGAACCCTCCCTGTGGTTTCCCCAATCGCACGCATTATTTGCTTCTACATTGATTCCTATGGGAAAAATTGCTTCTTCTCACAAACTTTTCTACTTAAGAACCTGGTCACGGAATGAATTAAGTTCGTAAGTAGAGGACCACTGAATACGCAACCAGGGAGAGCAAACAGGATTGACAACCGATCAGCAACGGATCTGCAAGTAGTCCCCAACTTTAGCAAGTTACGACGGTGCCAAAAGATGTGACTGACAGTCAGTCTTCACCTTGACAGCTGTAAATGCAACATTCCCCACCCTCATGGGATCGAAATTCTTCCTCTGAGACTCAGAAGTTGTGAAATGAAATCCGTGCTTGCTTCGAAGATCATGAAAATTCAACCTTGCAGAAAAAGGCTTTGACGTGCCAAGTGTCTTTATACACTGCTTGGAGAGGTTGTGTTGATTGTAAGCAATGCACACAAACTTTCCTCTTTCCAGGTCTCTGCTCGTGTGTGCTTCTAGCTGGCAAATCCAGCATTTTTCTGACCGAAACTTTTCTCTCTCTCTCTCTCTCTCTTGGAACTGAGCAACAATCAAGCTTTTGTTCCTACATCTTTTCTCCCACCGGATACAAAGTGCACAGACACACAGACACACAAAATACCCTGCAAACTCAGGGTTTGTATCCTCCCACCCTTAGTGAGGATATGCACAGGCAAGTTGTTGTTTTTTTCAAATCTTCTGGGCACAAAGCAGATTGGAGAAGCCAGGAGGGTGTTTCTGGGAGCAAATTCTGGGAAGCTTTGAGCAGCAAATTCCACACAGGAATTTGAACCTTCGACTCATTTGTGCAACACTTTAAGCCAGGGAGAGCAAAAAAGGCAAGGATTAACATAAGCAAGCATTCAGCAGGTTGTTGGAAAGCGCTTAAATCATCCAGTTTAAGCCAGTTTTATGGATGGATCGGGGGCATTTTTTATGATATGGCCAAACACTCGAAGAACAGCATGTTACTGTGCATTGATAAACAAAAAAGAAGGCAACAGAATTTAAGGTTTTGTAATTTACCTTTCTCTTTCTTTCTTTCTTTCTTTCTTTCTTTCTTTCTTTCTTTCTTTTTTCTGTCTTTCCTTCCTTCCTCTCTCCCTCCCTTGTCTTTCTTTTTTCCTTTTCTCCATCCCATGTTTCATTCTTCCTTACTTTCTTTGTTGCCCACTCTCTCTCCTTTCCTCACTCTTCATTATTTCTCTTTCATTTCTCCCTCCTCCTTCGTCCTTTATCTTTCCTCTTTATTCTCCTTCCTCTTTACTCTTTTGTCCTTCTTCCTTTCTCCTTTCCCCTTCCTTCTCTCTCCATCCTTTCTTTTTTTCCTTCTCCTTCCTTTCTCGTTTCTCCTTCCTCTTTTTCTTTCCTCTTCTTTCTCTTTCTCCACGCCCTTCCTTCATCCTTTAGCTTTATTCTCCTTCCTCGTTATTCTTTGTCCTTCCTCCTTTCCTCTCCCTCCTCTCTCCATCCTTTCTTTTTTTCCTTCTCCTTTCTCTCTCGCTTCTCTTTCATCCTTCCTCTTTTTGCTTTTCTTTTCTTTTTCTTTCTCCACGCCCTTCCTTCTTCTTCCCTTTTTTTCCTTGTAATATCAAGAAGATCGGACCTCCCAGGAGGAAACGGGCTGAATTCAAAGTCCATTTTTCTCTGAAAGAACTTTGAATACCAGCAGCAAACAAGCATCAAAGCGAAGCTGCTTTGAATAAAATAAAATAGCCAGCAGGAACAGGAAACAAATCAAGGGCATTTTCCAGCATCTTGGCACAGGGATGGTCCTTTAGATCTTTCAAAAAACAGGGAAGTACGTGTAGCAAAACAAAAAGACTTGGGGGGAAAAGAGGACGGGAGAAAACCAGAATATTTTCCCTGTGGACTAAACTGGGGTAGCATTCATGGATCAGATCTTTTCCCTTATCTAATGGAGACCCCTTTCAACCCAAAAACTTACAAGAAAAAGGAGGAAGGAGAGAAAGAGAGAGAATCCTTTCTTGTGGAGATCTGCCTCTTGTGGAGGAAGAAAGAAGAAAATGAAGATGGAGAAGAGAAGGAGGAGGAAGAAGAGGAAGGAGGAGGAGGAGGAGGAGAAGAAGAAGAAGAAGAAGAAGAAGAAGAAGAAGAAGAAGACGAAGACGAAGACGACCACCCATCCTTTTATCCAAAACAAGGATAATAATGACCCATTCCCTCCCCCACACTAACATGCGCATCCCCCGTGCTGCCCCTGCGCATGCACACAATCCCCATCCCAGGCCTCACTGGAATCTGGGGTGGTGAAAAAATGGCCAAACAGGCAAACAGGAAGTTCAGAAAAACACACTTCCGGTTTGCCCCGTTGTGCTGTTTTTGGCACTCCAGAGCCTTCAGGGAAGCTTCTTGAAGCCCTTGTATGTGAAAAACATGAACTTTCAGGAAGCTTCCCTGAAGCCTCCAGAGTGCCAAAAATAGCACAACGGGCAAACCGGAAGTCTGTTTTTCCGAACGTCCAGTTTATCTGTTGGGCGTTTTTTGGGGGGGGGGGGGGGGTTGTACTCCGGGGCTTCAGGGAAGCTTCCCCGAAGCCTCCAGGGGACGAAACATAGTATACGGCAACACCTCGCATGCCTTCCTATATTGCTCCATGTGCCACCTGGGGCTCACGTGCCATAGGTTCACCATCACGGGTATAAGTGTTTATTCTACCTTGGTGTGTTCTAAGGGCCGAGTTTGGATGGTGCTAACCCTGCTTATCTTTTTTAGAAAAATACATGGAGTTCGACCTGAATAATCACGGCGAGATTGGTGAGATTTGTTTGTTTCTTTGATTAGCCACCAAGTTACATTTTCAGTTGTTTGCAGCTTCTCACCATCATGTAATTGCATGTTATATTTGATTATTTATTTTATTAGTTATTAATTATTAATTGTTTCATTTTTTATTTTATTAATTTAATTTAAATATTCATTAACTTAATTTACTTTTTAAATTTATTTTATTTTCTTATTTTATATTATTTTATTTTTATTTAATTGTTTTATTTAATTATTTTACTTTATTTATTGTAATGTTACTGTACATTATTACTTTCTTTTGTTTTGTTTTAATTATTTTATTTAATATAATGTCATTGTACTTTATTTTATTACTTTGTTTTATTTTATTTTATTACTTTATTTTATTTTACTGTATAGCAGGCAAGGGACGTATGGGGGTTCAGTTAGCGTCCCCCTCTGCAGGGCCTTGTTCTGACCAAGCTGAAACTGCTCCAAAAACTCGCTTTTCAAGGCTTGGATTTTCAAACTAATAAGTCTTTATTTCTCTTCCACACTGGAAAAATCGTCAAGGTTACAATGCTGTATGCTAAAGCATATTCCGATCTCCCAGGCTGCGTTTTACAAATCTATACATTCTCTCTAATGAGCAGGTGAAAGGCTCCTGGCATCTGCTTATCTCTGAGTCATGTTAAATCTAATTTCACACAGTTTGTCGTAAAATTATCAAAAGCTTACTTCTCGGAAACGACGACAGACGTCCACATTTCAATATGCAGTTTGCAGGAAAGTGTCCTTCTTTTCCGGGCATTTCAGGATGTGACGTATCAATTGATTTACACATTCTAAAACAGCAGAGTCAAAGCTTTTTTTCCCAACATCTCCTCCTTTCTTTTTGCTAATTTCCTAAATCTGACATCCAACCAGGAACTCTCAGCTAATAATAATAATAATAATAATAATAATAATAATAATAATAATAATTTATTAGATTTGTATGCCGCCCCTCTCCGAAGACTCGAGGCGGCTCACAACAATGATAAAAACAATATTATAATGGCACAAATCTAATATTAAAAGAAATAACTAAAACCCTATCATATTAAAACCAGACAACACATACATACCAAACATAAATTATAAGGAACCAGGGGGAAAGATGTCTCAAATCCCCCATGCCTGGTGGTATAGGTGGGTCTTGAGTAGTTTACAAAAGACAAGGAGGGTGGGAGCAGTTCTAATCTCCAGGGGGAGTTGATTCCAGAGGGCCGGGGCCACCGCAGAGAAAGCTCTTCCCCTGGGGCCCGCCAGACGACATTGTTTAGTCGACGGGACCCGGAGAAGGCCAACTCTACCCCCCCCCCCCAATTCTCTGAAGAAGAACTGCTTCCCATACTAACGTCTAAGTGATTTTCAGCTACGCTCTCATCTCCACTGCTCTCCCCCCTTCTCTTAAATCAGGGTACATTAAATCTACTGTCTCTTCCTCCTCCTCTGAATCTGACATTTCTGGAGGTTGAAAGGTGTATTTGTCCCATGTAGACTTCTCGGGATCGAAATGGTCAGGAGCTTTCCCCACGGGTAGGTTGTCCATGTTGGGGGCACGTAGGTAAGACCTCCTTCGTCGCCAGTGAAATAAACTGAGGCTGCGGTAACATTATAGGCTTTATTTCTCCATGACAAAGAAATACAAGGTTGCTCTGCTAATTCTATTGAGTAACAGTGTCGGTTTACAGCTTTTATACTTTGTTTCTTCCCATTTAAACGTAACTGACGCTCACTTAAATTTCCCGGTCATTTCTAAACCAATCAAATTCAAACATTGCTGACGCAACTATTTACATCAAGTTAATGAATATTCAACCAAAGGGAACACTCACAACAGGCCTTAAGCCTCCTCTCTCCGCCTGTCGTCCCTCGCAGATCTCATGTCTGTGAAAAGGATGATGGAGAAACTGGGGACCCCCAAGACCCACCTGGAGCTGAAGAAGATGATCTCCGAAGTGACCGGAGGGATCAGCGAAACCATCTCCTACCAGGATTTCGTGACCCTGATGCTGGGCAAGAGGTCGGCTGTCCTCAAGCTGTGAGTATATCGGCAAGGGGAGGAAACGCCGGTGCAAATGGAGGCAGGGTTTCCAAATGGAGGGGGCTGCCTTTGCCATCTTGGCTAGCTTGCCCACTGCTGCCCAGCCAACGATTGCGCCTGGGCAAAACTCTAAGGCCCGGTCCCAAGAAGGCATCGATTCTCAGCCAGCCTTTTGGCCAAAGAACAGCCAGTTCAGATGTTGGTCCACCAGCTGTATCAGTGATAGGGGGGTTATAAGTCCAACATGGATTAAAACTCAAAGTATTGTATAATAATGAGGATAGCCACCTTGCCCGGTGCTACACCTGAGATTTTTCCCTGTCTTTCTTTCTTTCTTTCTTTCTTTCTTTCTTTTTTTCTTTCTTTCTTTTTTTTTTTCTTTCTTTTACGAAACATTTCGTAAAATGTGGTGCACTTTATTTGCTTTAGCAATGGAAATTTGGGGCTCAATTGTCGTCGCAAGTCAAGAACTAGTCGATTTTCTCCCTCTGACCACTTCAATGCTCAAATTACTCACCTTTTAAAGTTCCTGTTGGTTCATTTAAATGTATTGGCCCCCAAACTTCAGAAAACTCAAGAGAGAAAGGAGTTGCTCGCCCCCTCCAGCTAAAACTAAAAACTATTTAGTTTTAAAAAGCTCAAATGCAAGAGGAAAAAAGAATGGCAGGAACAAACTGCCCATTGTCTTTCGATCCCGTCTCTGTTTCCATTCCTGTTCCAAACTTTGAATCCTGAATGGGGAACGAGGACTCCGAACTCTGTCTGGGCCCAAGAGATTTGGCTCCCCTTATTATCAAAGCTTTCCGATTCCCTTTCCCCTTCTCTTTGCCCTTCTCTTTCTTTCCTTCTTTCTTTCTTTCTTTCTTTCTTTCCTTTCTTTGATTTCCACACCGCCCTTCTCCTAAGACTGTTGTTGTTTTTGTTGTTGACTGCCAAAGTCCCTTCCAACTTCTTCTTCTTGTTTTTGTTGTTGTTGTTACCTTGCTCTAGAGCAGTGTTTCCCAACCGTGGCAACTTGAAGATATTGGGACTTCAACTCCCAGAATTCTGGGAGTTGAAGTCCAGATATCTTCAAGTTGCCAAGGTTGGGAAACACTGCTCCAGAGAACAAAAGAAGGTCATCGTTGGTCAGAAATGGTGCAGGGTCTCCTTCTTGATGGGAGGTTGAACTACTAGGTGACCTATAAAGCTCCTTTCCACCTCTGTTCATCCAATCTTATCCCTAGTCATGTGCCATTCACCCTTCTCTCCTTTTCTTTTAGGGTGATGATGTTTGAAGGGAAGAGTCAAGAAAACACCCCCAAACTTTCAGGTCCACCTCCAGAGCGAGACCTCTCAAGTCTTCCTTAAAGCGAGAGGAGAATACAGGGACATTTTCCAACTCTGGGCAACGCAAGATCGTGGCTCCGTTGCTTTTAAACCACCCCGTTTTAAAGACTGAAGGGCTATCTTTAAATCGCCCCTAATTTTTAATTCTTAACTGGAACCCAAAGAGCCAGCTCCGTTGTTCTCAAAAAGCAGAAGGAAACACTAAATGCAAAATCTAGATTTCACGGAGCGTTTTTCAAACGGATCTCCAAAGGGCCCTCGCGTTTTCTCCCAAACCTAAAATAATTCTGATTTTCTTTCACCGCCATTTCTGTTCCAAAAAAGAAACTGCTTTTCTGAAAATGGTTTTCTATGCAGTTGGAAAGAAAGGAAAAACACCAATCCCTCTGGTCCGAAGGAGAGGGGGGGAATCCAGGTGATTTACTTAGGTCGTATCTTTAAAGGAGCATAAACTACACAGGCAGGAGTTTTGCATCGGGAGATATTGTGTTATTTTTATCTAACGTTGATGAAGCCAAGTTAAAAGTGAAAACCAGAGGTATTCAGAACCAGGCCTTTCGGATGGGGTGGATTTGAGTGACATCGTGGTTAGTTCTGGAGCTGGTCTGCACATGAAAAAAAAAAATCACTCCTGGTATTTTTTTTTTTGCACAACCACCACAAAGGTTCTAGTCCTCAAAGTCGCTTTCCTGATTTCTGAGGATTTTTTCACCCTTTTGTCGACCTGCCAAATGCCAACTTTTTCACAATGCCTAGTTCCCTAATCTTGGTTTCTTTGCTTCAAGCCAATTTCCTTGATCAGGTCAATGCATCGTCCCCTTTTTCGATACAGGTAAATCTCAATTTATAACAGTCACCTGTTTAGTGACGGTTTAAAAGTTACAAGACACAGCAATGGGGAAAAAAAGGCAGTCTTCACACTTTGTAGCAGCAACCCCACAGTTGCATGATCAAAATTCATTCGCAACTGGCATGTACGGTGGTACCTCTACTTACAAACTTAATCCAGGTTCCTAAGTAGAAAAGTTTGTAAGAAGAAGCAATTTTTCCCATAGAAATCAATGTAAAAGCAAATCATATTTGTGATTGGGGAAACCACAGGAAGGGTGGAGGCCCTGTTTCCTCCCAGGAGATTCCTAGAGAGGCCCCAGGGAGGCTTCTCCCCGCCTTTTCCGGTCCTATTTCCTCCCAGGAGATTCCTAGAGAGGCACCACGGAGGCTTCTCCCTGCCTTTTCCGGTCCTATTTCCTCCCAGGAGATTCCTAGTGAGGCCTCACGGAGGTTTCTCCCCGCCTTTTCCGGTCCTATTTCCTCCCAGGAGATTCCTACAAAGGCCCCACGGAGGCTTCTCCCTGCCTTTTCTGGCCCTATTTCCTCAAAGGAGATTCCTAGAGAGGCCCCAAGGAGGTTTCTCCCCGCCTTTTCCAGCCCCATTTCCTCCCAGGAGATTCCTAGAGAGGCCCCACGGAGGCTTCTCCCCGTCTTTTCTGGCCCTATTTCCTCGAAGGAGATTCCTAGAGAGGCCCCACGGAGGCTTCTCACCACCTTTTCCGGCCCCGTTTCCTCCCAGGAGATTCCTACAGAGGCCCCACGGAGGCTTCTCCCTGCCTTTTCCAGTTACAGTTTTGGAGGCTCAGGTTTGTAAGTGGAAAATGGTTCTTGAGAAGAGGCAAAAAAATCTTGAACACAGTTCTTATCTAGAAAAGTTCGTAAGTAGAGGCGTTCGTAGGTAGAGGTACCACTGTATTCATGATGGTTTTAGCGGTTTGGTCGTTTTTTGCCACCTTCACAGCTGGCTTCCAACAAGCCAAGTAATGACAGGAGGGGGGAAGCTGGGTTCATTTAGTGACCATGCAACTCAGTTAACAACTGCAACGATTTATTGAACATTCGTGGCCCCCCGAAAAATGGTCGTGAAATCGGACGTGACCTCTAGATGACCTCCTGGATGAAAATCCTGGTTTCAATTATGGCTTTAAGTCGAGGACTACCTGTTGCATGTGAGTTGTAGAAACATTTGGCTGTGGAGTTGCATTTAATCCTCTTCAGGTCTTCTCCTTCTTGTAGTGGCTGAGTTCACCCAAGGGTCAAGTCTCTGTTGAGTTGAATTCAACTCCTAACTGGACACTCATCAAGTTTCTTTCGTTTTCTTGGTATCAATACAAAATAATTTGCCGTTTACTACTTCTATTGTTTTTCTTTCTCTCCCCACCCCCAACTTCCCAGTCTCACCATTCAGACTTGGGGGGTGTCTCGTGGTCATCTCCCATTCAAACTCTAACCAGCTTCGCCCCTCCTGAGCTTTCCGAGGTCCTCCCAACATGGCTAGAAACGCCCCCTGGTGGCTATCAACCCAAATGAACCGATGCAATTCTTAGTATAAATCATGGACACCAATGAAAAACACCTTGTGTGCAAGAGGATTCGTGCCACGTGCGAAACTCGGGATCATGGCTCCATTCACATGGGATGTGATTATGGGTGTGATTATTATTGATGTCCTTCACTTGACACTCTCTGGAGTCACACGTTGCAGAAATTCACAAAACTATTATTTTATTTTATTTTTTTCCGTCCAATACACAATACACATTGCAGAGAATAAACATGTAGAAATATATACCAAGGAAAGGATAGAAGAAGAGTGAAGGCAAACAGCCCTCCCCCAGTGGGCCGACCTCTAGGGAGGCACAGGATGCCATGATTGCCACATCAGAATGAAGCAACAAAGAGAATTTTCTCAATGAGACGACCTCGGTTGTATCAAGACCGCTCCTTTTATTGTATTTCACTTTTCCTGACATGTGGTACAGAATAACCAATCCGTGAATGCCACATACATTAAGCCATCCCCCAACTACCATTCACTCATGCGCTGTATAAGGCAACCTCCTCGTGACTTCCCTATAGATAATTAATGGAAGCTCCATTCTTTGCCTTTTCCTGGATTGTGTGGTTATTGGTGATTAGCAAAGGAATGAGAGTAAGGCATATATTTCCTTATATGGAAGTTAGCTATAGGTTTTCTTCATGTTGTATATCAAGTTAATTATTTTTCCACGTGGTCATGGATTCTGCAGGATGCTTACTCGGCCTGGACTTTGCTTCCTTTCATAGAGGAAGAATAAGGAAAAATTCAGCACCCATTAGGCTAAAACATCACTCTCCAGTAATATTTCATTCCAATGTTCAGTGCCTATGAACCTATGATTACAACAGAAGAGACATAAGAATAAAATACGTCAATGAAGAATAAAGAAAAAGATATACGAATGGAAGAAAAGATATATGAGATAATTGGACAGGGGATGGAAGACACACTAGTGCACTTATGCACACCCCTTACTAACCCCTTACTGACCTCTTAGGAACCTATTGTTTGGGTTTAGCTTCATGCAGTGGTCTCCATTACTTTAAGACTTGTGGACTTCAACTCCCAGAGTTCCTCAGCCAGCTTTGCTTCTTTCACAGCTCCCTTCTTTCACAACTCCTGGCTGAGGAACTCTGGGAGTTGAAGTCCACAAGTCTTAAAGTTGCCAAGGTTGGAGACCACTGGCTTAATGTACTCCCAGGAGGCTACAAACCAGGGAAGGGCTACCAGAATTTTTACTACCACACTGTGGGCGTGGCATGCATTTTCTTTCAATATCTTTCATATCTCTGGGGTGGAGCTCCATTTTCGCTACCCACCCCTGCTACATGCCAAGGTTCTAGGACTCAGTGTGCCAGGTCAATCCAACCAATTGTGGTTTATTCAAGCAAAGGTGGTCAATTCAGCCAAAGGTGGTTTATTCAACCAGAGGTGGTCAATCTAATCTTGGCTTAGCAACACGGAAAGCACTAAACGACATGGGCTATAAGGACAATTCATCTTCTAGGATGTCTTCAAAGCCGGTTATTGAGGTGTGTCACCAAGGTTTTGAGGTACAGATGAAAAAACAACTGGACGTCAAGCTACCATACCTAGTAGTAGCATAACTCCTATGGTGTACATGAATCTGGGATTCAAGGACTTCCCTTGACCTGCTCATCCAAGGAGAAACTGCATCTATTTCTGATCAGGACAATATTAAAAAGATGCTGAGACTTTGGAGGGAGGAAGTCAACCTATTTTCTAAAGCACCAGAAGATGAAAAATTGTGACCACTATGGCTCCCTTCCCACCACTAACTTTCAAACTAATTCCAGCAGACTCCAAGGCTGTTATGCAAATTTTATTTATTTATTTTATTTATTTATTTTGTCCAATACATAATACACATCGAAGAGAATAGATATGTAATAATATAAATAAAGATAAGAATAGAAGAAAAGATATAAAAGTGTAGGTGAACATATTTGAAAGGAAGAAAACATAAATGAGATAAGGAGAGACAATTGGACAGGGGACAGAAGGCACACTGGTGCACTTATGCACGCCCCTTACTGACTTCTTAGGAACCTGGAGAGGTCAATCGTGGAGAGTGTAAGGGGAAAATGTTGGGGGTTTGGGGATGACACTATGGAGTCCGGTAATGAATTCCACGCTTTGACAACTCGGTTGCTGAAGACATATTTTTTACAGTCAAGTTTGGAGCGGTTAATATTAAGTTTGAATCTGTTGCGTGCTCTTGTGTTGTTGCGATTGAAGCTGAAGTAGTCATTGACAGGCAGGACGTTGCAGCATATGATCTTGTGGGCAATACTTATGCAGCCTCTGGCCTCTGGCTGGAGAAACACATGCATAGCAACCCTGATCTAGTGGATCCTTGTTGAGCAGATCCCTCCCCTTGGGAACTGATCCCTTCCATTGTAAAAAAATCTTATTTCAGATGATGCTGAGATGCATAATCCCGGAAGTCGGAGAGTCTGCATGACTCTACAATTCCTACATCTATGTGTTTTGTTTTCCATCTCCTTAGCACCGGTCATAGAGTTGACCAACCGGAAAAGGGCCGGTACCGGAAGAATGTCATTCCCCCCCCCCTTCCATCTTTCCGGGATTCCCAATCGGGCTAGGAGCAGTGGCGTCATCGGGGACCTCTCCCGCTTTTTCCATCCCTCGGCCTTCCCTCTCCTTTCCTTGTTAGGGGAAGAACTGTGCGTAACCGGGAGCCGCGCCTAGAGCGTCGGCGGAAGCGGAAGCGCCTCCGTCCGATTTCTCCGTCGTTTCCGGTTGGGAAAAAAAAGCGGGGAATGTGAGAGCGGGTGGCGCGTGTCGCAGGCTGCCGGTGGCGGCGAAATGGGGGACGACATGGACGTGATCCCCGAGCGGGAGATGAAGGTGAGGCCGGGGCTTCGGAGGCCGAAGGAGGCCCGGGTTGGAGGGGAGGGGCTATTTTTGGGGGGCCCTCCCAATTTCCTCCCCGGGGTTCCTGATAACTTTTGGGTGTCCTTTTATACTTGGGGAGGGGGCGTCTCCCCCCTACGCTCCTCTCCTTCCATTATTCCTTTGCACTCTTCCTTCCTGCACAACAACCCCGCCAGGTAGGCCAGGCAGGTGAAGGAGCTCATATCATATATATTCTCTTCCTTTCATATATCCTCTCCTCTAAGTTCACTGTTACCCTTATATATATTACCACATGTCTTTTTTTCTGCCTATGTATTTGTGTATTGGACGAATGAATAAATAAATAAAATTTCATGTCATCATTATACTATATCATGTTGTGTATTATATTTTGTCTTGTTTTGTCACAAGAGGGAAAAATGTTATATTTATATAACTATAAATATATACTGTATTATGTCGTTTATTATGTTTATTATGTTGTATTTATATTACGGTATTATGTTGTGTGTTAATATTTATTATGTTATTTACTGATTATTATGATTTATTTATGAACAAGAACAAGGGGGCACAATCTGAGGTCAGTTGGGGGAAAGATCAGAAGCAACGTGAGAAAATATTATTTTACTGAAAGAGTAGTAGATCCTTGGAACAAACTTCCAGCAGATGTGGTTGGTAAATCCACAGGAACTGAATTTAAACATGCCTGGGATAAACATATATCCATTGTAAGATAAAATACAGGAAATAGTATAAGGGCAGACTAGATGGACCATGGGGTCTTTTTCTGCCGCCAGTCTTCTATGTTTCTATTTATAGGCCGCCCTTCTCCAAGGGCACTCAGGGCGGCTTACTAGGGAAAAAAACACAATAATAAAAATACTGCATTGTGTTATAGTGTATTATGTCGTGTATTATATACAGGGTGTCCAGCAAACATGGAAATCAGGGAATTATCAGGGGAATCGGTGGTTGGGAAAATATCAGGGAATTATCAGGGAATTCATGAAAAAAATGGAATAAATCGGGGGGGGGACAAACTTTATTAAAATGTTTAAAAGTCAGGAGAAAATCTTGTAAAAAAAAAAACCAATCGCACTGCCTGGCAGAGTCAAGCAAAAATGAACATAACTGTGGCAATAACTTGCTTGCTCAACTACCAATATTTTCCCACGGCTTAGCTGTTTGGTATGACATCATCTACGACCGCGCTTTAACTAGATCGCAAGTTACAGGGAAATGTCAGGAAAATATCAGGGAATTTCAGAATGCTTTCCCCCTGGATACCCTGTAAATTACATTAATATTTTGCATACAAGCGACTATACTATGGTCTCTACATGGGGCTACCTTTGAAGAGGGTTCGGAAACTTCAACTCGTCCAAACTGGAGCCGCACGAGCAGTCTTGGGCCTTCCAAGAAATGCCCACATCTCACCATCACTCCACGGACTGCATTGGCTACCAATCTGTTTCCAGACACAATTCAAAGTGTTGGTTATGACCTATAAAGCCCTTCATGTCAAAGGACTAGATTAGGCCTTCTGCTGCACAAATCCCAGCGACCGGTGAGGTCCCACAGAGTTGGTCTCCTTAGAGTCCCGTCCACCAAACAATGTCGGCTGGCAGGACCTAGGGGAAGAGCCTTCTCTGTGGGAGCACCAACCCTCTGGAATCAGCTCCCCCCCAGAGATTTGCACTGCTCTCACCCTCCTCGCCTTCCGGAAGTGCTTAAAAACTCATCTTTGCCGCCAGGCTTGGGACTTTTAGATCTTCCCCCAGATCAATGAATGTTTTAAGTATGAAGTGTTGAATGATTGGTTTGATAGGTTTTACTTTCTTTTAATTGAATTTAATGGTTGTTTTTAATGTAGTATTAATTGGATTTGTATTATTGTTCTGTTTTTGTATATGCTGTGAGCCGCCCCGAGTCCTCGGAGAAGGGTGGCATACAAATCCAATTAAATAAATAAATAAAATAAATAAATATACATTTTTGTTATTTTACTTTATTTAATTTTAATGTAGTATTCAGGACATTGGTATGCTGTTCCTCTTGCTATCCAAGGAGCTTTCCAAGTTTGGTCAACTTGTGAGGTCTTTGAAAGGCCCACCCCTACCTCCGTTAAAAATAAAACGAAAGAATTATCCCAATTTGTATAACCTAAAAGTTTTCCCAACCAAGAAGTTGGGTTTACTGTGTGCCCCTCTTCCTGATCCCACTGTCCATCTATCTATCGATCGATTGATTGATTTGGATTTATGTACCAACCCTCTCTGAGGACTCACTTTGGTTACCTAAAGCAGGTAAATTGACAGTTACCTTTTTTAAAAAAACAGTTAGAACATAGAACTAGAAGGGCTGGTAGGGATTCTATTCTGAATCGGCTCAGCTGCTGCAGAATAATAGGCTTGGAAGGGACCTTGGAGGTCTTCTAGTCCAGCCTTCTGCTCAAGCAGGAGAACTTACACCATTCTGGACATGGTTGTCCCATCTTTTAAAAGCTTCCATTGATGGAGCATCCACAACGTACGAAGGCAAGCCATTCCACCGATTAATTGTACTCACTGTCAGGGAGTTTCTCCTAGGTTCCTTCTCTCCCTGATTAATTTCCATCCGTTGCTTCTTGCCTTGCCATTCAGGGGGTTTGGAGACCTTCTCTTCTTTGTGGTAGCCCCACAAAGTCAAATATTGGAAGGCTCGGAGAGAGTCCTTGGAGAGGGGTGGAATATAAAAGAGAGAGAGAAAGAGGAAGGGAAGAAAGAAAGAAAGAGAAAGAAAGAAAAGAAAGATGCTATCATTCCCCTAGACCTTTTTAAAATTATACTAGTCATACAGAGTTAAAAATTTGGATCTGGGGTTTTCTTTTTCCCCCTAAGGGGTCTCATGCAGCCCCTTTTAATGTTTCTCTTTCTAGCAAGGCTTCTAATATGTTGTTCTTTTCCTGGCAGGATTTTCAATTCCGGGCCCTGAAGAAAATCCGGATCTTCGAAGCCCCCCAGGAGCTTCCCAAGGAACGTGGCAACCTGCTGGTTGTATCCAACAAATACGGGTTGACATTCACCGGTTGTGCAGCCGGACTGCAGATCTTCCAGACGAAAAACCTGCTTATGCAGATCCAGGCTGGAGAGTCGCCTAATAAAATAGGTGAGTTTGATATCGGGTTCTCCCTCCTGTTCACCTGTAGCTGGTTGGCTGGTTGTTTGATGGAATAGGCGCCACTTGGAAGGAAAGGACAAGAAGCAATGGATGGAAACTTAGCAAAGAGCAGTAGATTTATTTATTTATTTATTTTATTTATTTATTCATTCATTATTTTATTTATTTTATTTATTCATTCATTCATTATTTTATTTATTTATTCATTCATTCATTCATTCATTCATTCATTCATTCATTCATTTATTGGATTTATATGCCGCCCCCTCTCCGAAGACTCGGGGCGGCTAACAGCAATCATAAAACAGTGTACAATAATAATCCAATACTAAAAACGAATTAAAAACCCCTTAATATAAAAACCAAACATACATACAAACATACCATGCGTAAAATTGTAAAGGCTTAGGGGGAAAAGGAATCTCAATTCCCCTATGCCTGGCGGCAGAGGTGGGTTTTAAGAAGCTTACGAAAGGCAAGGAGGGTGGGGGCAATTCTAATCTCTGGGGGGAGTTGGTTCCAGAGGGGCCGGGGCCGCCACAGAGAAGGCTCTTCCCCTGGGTCCCACCCAGCAGCATTGTTTAGTCGACGGGACCCAGAGAAGACCCACTCTGTGGGACCTAACTGGTCGCTGGGATTCGTGCCACAGATTTGTGGTTTGTTTGTTTTTTCCATCTCAACTTTTCCTTCTGTTTTGTTTCTTACACTAGAGAATATCCACGGTCTTTTTGTCCCGACAAAGTTTTGGGTACATCACTTGGCGCTCAGCTGCGATAACCTCACACTGTCGGTTTGCATGGCCTCAAATGAAGTTGGGTGTTTCATTGGCTTTTTCGACGTGCGCACTTTTGTGAATCAGGTGAGCTGATTTCCTCTGCATAGGTTTTCATAAATTTATTTATTTATTTATTTATTTATTTATTTATTTATTTATTTATTTATTCGATTTTTAGGCCGCCCTTCTCCTTAGACTCAGGGTGGCTTACAGCATAATTAATAATAATAATAATTTATTACATTTGTATGCCGCCCATCTCCGCAGATTCGGGGCGGCTCACAACAATAATAATAACAATGTGCAATGTAACAAATCTTAATATTTAAAAGAAAATATCTAAAAACACATCATTTAAAAACCATACAACACAAGCACACCATACATAAACCTATATAAGCCTGGGGGAGATGTCTCAATTCCCCCATGCCTGGCAATACAGGTGGGTCTTAAGCAATTTACGAAAAACAAAGAGGGTGGGGGCAGTTCTGATCTCTGGGGGGAGTCGATTCCAGAGGGTCAGGGCCGCAACAGAGAAGGCTCTTCCCCTGGGGCCCTCCAGACGACATTGTTTAGTCGACGGGACCCAGAGAAGGCCAACTCTGTGGGACCTTATTGGCTGCTGGGATTCGTGTGGCGGAAGATGGTCCCGGAGATATTCTGGTCCGATGCAATGTAGGGCTTTATAGGTCATTACCAACACTTTGAATTGTGACCGGAAACTGATCGGCAGCCAGTGCAGGCCACGGAGTGTTAGCAATAGCCAGAGGAGCCCAGACAGACAGACAGACAGACAGACAGACAGACACAAGCATACATTGTTGGTTTGTTTTATACACTGTCAAACCCAACCATAGTGCTAACACACCCACCCTTGTTAAATTCTCATTCGATCCCTTCGCAAATAGGCTAAGCAGCAAAAACGGCCGTTCACTTATCAGAAGATGGCAGGTGCACAGGTCAGCGACCTCAAGTGGAATCCCACGAACGCCACGATGCTAGCGGTCTGTCTGTCCGACGGGAGCGTCTCCGTCCTGCAGGTGACGGAAACCGTAAAGGTCTACGCCACACTTCCCGCTTCCGCGGCCGTCACATGCGGTGGGTTTGCGTGGTTTCATCCCCTCACCCGACCTGGTCATATCTCCTTTTTGTTTATGTGTTTATTGTTTATATTTACGTATTTATTTATCTCACACTATTATTATTATTATTATTATTATTATTATTATTATTATTATTATGTCAGTACAACACAGCGAACGAGATCACTATGCTGGATTTCGTATTTCATCACCAGTCGGGCGCTTCCCAAGCACCTAGGACTGCATGATGTAGCAGCGAATTATGTTTGCTGATCCCAGTAAAGCGGCCTTTTGCAATTGACAGGTGGAGATTTTGTCAATTCCGATGGTTTTCAAATGTCCGCTGAGATCCTTTGGCCCTGCGCCCAGTGTGCCAAGTACCACTGGGGCCACTTTCACTGACTTATGGCAGAGTCGTTGCAGCTCGATTTTCAGATCTTCGTATTTCACTAATTTCTCTAGCTGCTTCTCCTCAATTCTGTTGTTGTTGTTGTTGTTATTATTATTATTAAATTGCTCAAGGCGGTGAACATACCTAGTCTTCCTCCTTCCTCCTGTTTTCTTTACAACAACTCGTATCAGGTGGAGTTGGGTGGGGTGGGCTAAGAGAGAAAGCGACCGGCCCAAAGTCACCCACTTGACTTCCATCCCTAAGGCGGGACTAGAACTCCCTGTCTCCTACTGATTGCCCAAAATCACTCAGCCAGCTTTCATGTCTAAGGCAGGACTAGAACTCCCTGTCTCCTACTGATTGGCTCAAAGTCAGCCAACTGGCTTCCGTGCCTAAGGCAGGACTAGAACTCTCCATCTCCTGGTGATTGTCTCAAAGTCGCCCAGTTGGCTTTCATTGCTAAGGGAGGACTAGAACTCACCCTCTCCTGGTGATTGGCCCAAAGTCACCCAGCTGGATTTCATGTTTAAGGAGGGACTAGAACTCGCTCTCCTCTGTTTTCTAGCCTGGTGCCTTAACCCCTAGAATAAACTGGTGAAGACCCAACTCACGATCCTGGTTTACAAGGCCAGTATTCCAGCTATTAAGCCATGTTGAACTGTGGCTTCTATCGTCTCAGCCTGACACATTGCTGGCTCCATTATCTGGTCTGACCAACCATAGCTGAAGTGTCCTTGATTGGCACAAGGCTGGGGCGCAAAAGTCGCCCTGATTCCGTCTCAACAACAGTGTAGTCATTCATGTGTCAGTTTTAAAGGATTCTTCTTTTTAACAAAGTTGTTTTTCCCCCCCCAGTGTGTTGGAGTCCTAAAGGAAAACAGCTGGCAGCAGGCAAGCAGAATGGCACGGTGGTCCAGTATCTGCCAGTAAGTCTTAATTTTGACTTATTTCCTGTTCTGTCGGGCTCTCTGGTAGACTCCTCCCAAAAATTCACAGGTACAAATTTCAGACACACACACACGTTTGAAAATTCAAAACAATGTTCTTTATAATGAAAATTCACTTAAACCAAGCCCTCTTTTGGTATAGCAAAGAGCACTCGTCTCCAACCAAACTGGTAATTTGGACAAGTCCCTGATCAGTTCTGTGATACTTAGCTTGCAGCTGGGAGGCAATTCACAGTCCTTCTTCTTTCACAAAGTGACACACACTTTGCTCTGGTTTAGTTTCAAAGCGGGGAAAAATCAGCACATAAAAGTTCAAAGTCAGTAAAGCAGGCAAGAAACACAAGGATCAGATAATCCTCCACAATGGCCAAACCCACAGGCTGCTCTTTATAGCAGCCTCACTAATGACCACAGCCCCACCCAACCACAGGTGGCCTCCTTTTCTTTGATAATAATCTCTCAGTTGTTGCTGCCTATGCATCGCTCTCCGCATGCGTGGCTGTATCATTAACTCTTGTTCTGAATCCAAGGAGGAGCTAGATAATTGATCTCCTTCTGAGCTGTCTGCCATACTCTCCTCCTCCCTGTCACTCATGTCTTCTTGGTCAGAGGAGCCTTCATCATCAGATTCCACCGGGGGCAAAACAGGCCTGCAGCATGTGGATGTCTCCCCCACATCCACAGTCCTTGGGGCAGGAGCTGGGCCAGAGCTAACCACAACATTTCCTGTCTTCAATTCATTTCCCATCTGTTCCCAATTGATGATTTAAGGATCTGGGTGGAGTTTTGGGGTGTGTGGTTATCTCAGGTTTGATGGATCCTTCAAAATCACCCAGGTGTTACGAAAAATCCAGAATACGGGTTAATTTGCAGAATAATTAACTTCGCTCTGTGGGTGGGTGACTTAGAATTTAACTCAAGCGCTACAGCAGCGGACAAAAATAATGGTGTACAAATATTTTTCTTCTTCTTCGATTTTTTCAGACCCTGCAGGAAAAGAAAACAATTCCTTGCCCACCGTTCTACGTGGCGGATAATCCCGTCAAAGGTAGGAATTTAGTGATTATTTTGGTAGAAAACAAGGGTGGGAGAGGGGAGGGAGGGGATGGGAAGTGCATGGAAAGGAAGAAGAGTTGAGAAGAGGAAGCGAGGGCGGGAGGAAAGAAGGGAGGGAGGGAGGAGATGAAAGGAGGGAAGAGATGGGAAGAGGGAGGGAGGAAAGAAGAGTTGGGAGGGAGGAGATGGGAGATTAGATTAGATTAGATTTATTGGATTTATATGCCGCCCCTCTCCACAATGGTAAAAAAACAGTGCATAGTAACAAATCTAATATTTAGCTATCTAAATTACAGTTTTAGGTTAAAAAGTCCCAAAAAAATAAACCCCAATATATAAAAAACAAGCACACAATCGAATCATACACAAAAACTACATGGGCAAGGGGGAGATGTTTCAATTCCCCCATGCCTGACGGCAGAGGTGGGTTTTAAGAAGTTTACGAAAGGCAAGGAGGGTGGGGGCAATCCTAATCTCTGGGGGGAGCTGGTTCCAGAGGGTCGGAGCCACCACAGAGAAGACTGTTCCCCTGGGTCCCACCAGACGACATTGTTTAGTCGACGGGACCCGGAGAAGACCAATTCTGTGGGACCTAACCGGTCGCTGGGATTCATGCGGCAGAAGGCGGTCTCGCAGATATCCTGGTCCGATGCCATTTAGGGCTTTATAGGTCATAACCAACACTTTGAATTGGGAGGACGGAGGTCACTAAAATTATTGTTAAATCAAGGACTATGTCTACAAGTTAAGAAAAATATTGAAAAAGACCAAAGAAAGGCAGAAATGTAAAAAGGGAGAGAGGGTGAAAAATATATATATATACTGCTTAAAAAAATAAAGGGACCACTCCAAGAACCCATCCTAGATCTGAATGAGTGAAATATTCTCATTGAATACTTTGTTCTGTACAAAGTTGAATATGCACAACAGCAGGTGACATTGATTGTCAATCTATGTTGCTTCCTAAGGGGACAGTTTGAGTTCACAGAAGTTTGATTGACTTGGAGTTATATTGTGTTGTTTAAGTGTCCCCTTTATTTTTGTGAGCAGTGTATTTTTAAAAAGGTATACAAAGAAACGACTTCTCCCTTCCTCAAGACAAGCCCAAACAATTTCACTAACTTAGAAGCTGCCCTCCTCCTGGTTATCTAGTTTTTAACTCTTCCTGAAAAAAACCCCATCTTTCCCAAAAGTGACACTGTAGAATTTGATGGGTCCTTTCAAATTTTGCGCATATTCCCAAAGATGAAGAGGTAATTAAGAAAATATTAGATTGCGCTGAGATGGATATGATGACAAGATGGTTAAATAATCAAGAGGAATCAGAATTTTATAATGTTTGGAATAAGGTGTATATATGGATAAATAAGAAGAAAAATTAAATGGTAAACCTATGTGAGAATTATAAATATCCCAAAATGATTTATCCATTTTTTTCCCTTTCTTTTTTTTTGTATGAATTTTTTTATTATAAGGTTGAATAAAATTTCTTCTTTTCTTTTAAATTAATATGTTGATTTAAGGCATTAAGAATGTATTCTTTTTCTGTAAAAAAATTTGACTTCTACGACAAGAGGGGAAATTGTAACCCCTACTTCATGTTAAATGTTTGTTTGTATGTTTGTCAATTTTTATGAAAATTAATAAAGTTTTATTTAAAAAAAGAAGAACTTGATGGATCCTTAAATCAACTTGTTGCGAGACACCTCACACGATAAGGAGACAAATTGCTCTTTTAAAAAAATATTTATTTATTTATTTATTTGACTTATATGCTGCCCCTCTTAAAAAATAATCCTTTTTATTGATTATGGTTTTTTCCCAGTCTTGGATGTATTGTGGATTGGCACTTACGTCTTCACCATCGTTTACGCTGCTGCCGACGGCAGCTTAGAAACGTCCCCCGAAGTGGTTATGGCGCTGTTGCCGGTATGTTTCCGCCAGGGATGTGTCCCTACATCAGTGGTTCTCAAATTGGGGGTCGGGACCCCTTTGGGGGGTCGAACGAAAGACCATTTCACAGGGGTCGCCTAAGACCATTGGAAAAGACAAATTTCCCATGGTGTCAGGAACTAAAGCTTCTATTCTGGCGCCTTGGAACATATTTTTACTATCCGACCAATCAGGCGTTTACAGTGGGGGGGTGTCCCTCTGACCTTCAGGCCAATCAGCTTAAAGCTCTGTGGGGGAGAATTGGCGCTAGGCTTATGGTTGGGGGTCACCACAATATGAGGAGTCGCGGCATCAGAAAGGTTGAGAATCACTGGCCTACATCTTTGCTTTTATTGAAAAAAAAAAAAAAGATGAAAAACTAAAGTATTCTTTTCTTTGTTCAGAAAAAAGAAGAGAAGAGGCCGGAGCTGTTTGTAAACTTTATGGAGCCTTGTTACGGTAGTTGCACCGAGAGATTGCACCACTATTTCCTTAACTTTGTTGACGAATGGTAAGTCGCAATAGAAGAGAACATTTGTAGCTCGGGGTTGAACGGTGGAGCCTTTGGCCTTCTGTGAACTTTTGTTGCAGGAGTTTTGTTACCTAATTAGATAACATCATTGGTACTAGGAGTGCGGCTCGCTCCCTGTTTATATACAGCAGCTCTGAGCTGGGTTGTCCTCTTGCCCATGTTTCATGACCGAACTACAGTACGTCATCACTGCTTAGAAGCCTCCTAGCCCTGATGATGTCACCTCATTGGTTCATGAAATGTCGGCAAGAAGGCAGCCAAGCTCAGAGAGCGCCTATAACCCCATAGATTGATTCAGTCATATAGAGTTTGCAGGAAAAGACTTCTATTCCCTCTATATTCCATTCTATTTTATTCTACTCTATTCTATTCACTGTTATTATTCTATTATACTCTATTCTCTATTATTCTATTCTATTCTCTGTTACTCTGTTCTATTCCCTCTATATTCTATTTTATTCTACTCTATTCTATTCTCTGTTATTCTATTCTATTCTCTGTTACTCTGTTCTATTCCATCTATATTCTATTCTATTTTATTCTACTCTATTCTATTCTCTGTTATTATTCTATTATACTCTATTCTCTATTATTCTATTCTATTCTCTGTTACTCTGTTCTATTCCCTCTATATTCTATTTTATTCTACTCTATTCTATTCTCTGTTATTCTATTATACTCTATTCTCTATTATTCTATTCTATTCTCTGTTACTCTGTTCTATTCCATCTATATTCTATTCTATTTTATTCTACTCTATTCTATTCTCTGTTATTATTCTATTATACTCTATTCTCTATTATTCTGTTCTATTATATTCTCTGTTACTCTGTTCTATTCACTCTATATTCTATTCTATTCCATTCTCTCTTATTATTGTGTTCTGTTCTATTCATCCTCCACCACAATTCCTTGCAACTTGCAAGCCGAATTAACACAATTCGATCGACCTCAGTTCCTTTTCATACCCTTCAACCATGTCAGATGCTTGTTTCCTGTCTGTGGGCTGCTGAGATCCCTGGCTCCCTCGAGGCTGTTCTTGTCGCAGGAAACTTCGGTGGGAAACTCTGTTTGTTCTTTACCCAAAGATTTTCCTAGAAGGTTCACATTCCATGTTTTTCCTTCTCAGGAATCTGGCCTTACTAGCTTCTGCCGCCTCCACCGAAGTCAGCATCCTCTCCAGACAAGGGGATCAGGTAATTCTCTTCCCAAGCTCAGGCAGAATAGATCTTCTTTGAAAGAAAAAGGGGAGGGGGGTGTCACACTTTGGATTTTGAGAGGAAAACACCGGGGGGGGGGGGGGAAACAGCCCAGCCCTGCTAGGACTTCCACTATGATTGGATCCGTGCCTCTCTGGTCTACTATACCGGTAGTCCTTGAATTACAACATTTCATTTGTAAGCGAACCGTTTAGGGTTGCGACAGCAGTGAGAGAGAGATGATAGATAGATAGAGAGAGATGAGAAAGAGAGGAGAGAGAGACATGATAGATTTATAGAAGAGAGATGAGAGAGAGAGAGAGATGAGAGAAAGAGGGAGGAGAGAGACATGATAGATATATAGAAGACAAATAGATGAGAGAGAGAGATGAGAAAGAGAGAGAGATGAGAGAGAGAGACATAGATAGAGATGAGAGAGATGAGAGAAAGAGGGAGGAGAGAGAGATGATAGATATATAGAAGATAAATAGATGAGAGAGAGAGATGATGGATGGATGGATGGATATAGATAGATAGATAGATAGATAGATAGATAGATAGATAGATAGATAGATAGGTGAGAGAGAGATGATAGAGGAGAGACATGATAGATATATAGAAGAGAGATGAGAGAGAGAGAGGATGAGAGAGATGAGAGAAAGAGGGAGGAGAGAGACATGATAGATATATAGAAGATAAATAGATGAGAGAGAGAGATGAGAGAGAGAGAGACATAGAAGATAGATGAGAGAAAGAGGGAAGAGAGAGAGATGATAGATGTATAGAAGATAAATAGATGAGAGAGAGATGATAGATAGATAGATAGATAGATAAGATAGATAGATAGATAGATAGATAGATAGATAGATAGATAGATAGATGACTGTGGGGGGTACCACAACAGTCCCAAGTGTGAAAAATCCCTTTTCCCTTTGAATGGGCATTAAATGAACATGTTGTGAGTCAGGGGCCCCCTGGGGTCAGGCGTTGGTGTGCTCCAAGGCTTGTGGGGCTGTTGCAAAGCCCATTTTGAAAACTGGATTAATTTTCATTGCAGGCCACCTGGGAGCTGTGGGTGTTGGAAGACTCCAGTCGCGCAGAGCTTCCCGTGACGGATAAGAGCGATGATTCCTTGCCTGTCGGAGTTGCCATTGATTATAGCAACAACACACCCATAATTATTAGTAAGTAGGAGGATGGTTCCTTTGAGCTGAGAAAGTGGCCAATGACATAATATAATGACACCATCTAATCTACCAACGCTATTTGTTTTATTCTATTACATTTGTATGCCGTCCAGCTGTTTACTCAGAAGCTCTGGGCAGCTTACGAGAGTATAAATAATAATAATTATTATTATTTATTAGATTTGTATGCTGCCCCCTCTCCGCAGACAAATAATGCAATAAAACACTAGCAAGAGCACTTAGACTTAATCTACTGCTCTGCAGTGCTTTTGCAGCCCTCTCTAAGCAGCTGACAGAGTCAGGCTCTTTCTTGCCCCCCCAACAATCTGGGCCCTCATTTTATCAGCATTGGAAGGACTGAAGGCTGAGTCAACCTTGAACCCGTCAGGAACAAACATCTGGCAATTGGCAAAGTTAGCCTGCAATCTGGCATTCCAACCATGGATGGAGGGAGGGAGGGAAGGAAGATGAGAGGGAAAGGAAAGAAGGAAGGAAGATGAGAGGGATGTGAAGGAAGATAAGAGAGAAAGGAAAGAAAGAAGGAAGGAAGGAAGATGAGAGGGAAAGGAAGGAAGGAAGGAAGATGAGAGGGAAAGGAAAGAAGGAAGGAAGGAAGAAGAGAGGGAAGAGAAGGAAGGAAGATGAGAGAGAAGGAAAGGAAGATAAGAGAGGAAAGAAGGAAGGAAGATGAGAGAGGAAGGAAGGAAGAAGAGAGGGAAGAGAAGGAAGGAAGATGAGAGAGAAGGAAAGGAAGATAGAGAAAGGAAGGAAGGAAGATGAGAGGAAAAGGAAGAAAGGAAGATGAGAGAGAAAGGAAAGAAGGAAGGAAGGAAGATGAGAGGGAAGGGAAGGAAGATAGAGAAAGAAAGGAAGGAAGATGAGAGGGAAAGGAAGGAATGAAGAAGAGAGGGAAGAGAAGGAAGGAAGGAAGATGAGAGAGAAGGAAAGGAAGATAGAGAAAGAAAGGAAGGAAGATGAGAGGGAAAGGAAAAGGAAGAAAGGAAGATGAGAGAGAAAGGAAAGAAGGAAGGAAGGAAGATGAGAGGGAAGAGAAGGAAGGAAGATGAGAGAGAAGGGAAAGGAAAAGGAAGGAAGATGAGCGAGAAAGGAAAGAAGGAAGGAAGGAAGGAAGATGAGCGCGAAGAGAAGGAAGGAAGATGAGAGAGAAGGGAAAGGAAAAGGAAGGAAGATGAGAGGGAAGGAAGAAACGACTGAGAGTTATATAATACAGTGTTTTCCAGCCCTCTCGTAAGTGGTTTACAAATCAGCCCATTACCCCCCAACAATCTGGGTCCTCATTTTACCACCTGCCAGTACTTGTCTGTGCTGCTGAACAGATTTCAAAGAGAGTTTTTGCCTGGAGTGAACATGTTGCATTTGGGTCTGGTTCTTCCCAGGTGAAGACAAAACGTTGGATCCTGCTCCGGTCTTGATGCTGTTATCCACAGACGGGGTGCTGTGCCCCTTTTACATGGTCAACCAAAACCCTGGCGTCCGATCTCTCTTGGCGGCTCCCGAAGCTCTTTCTGTGGAAGGCGAGAGGGCGGCAAAACCCACAGGTAGGTATTTTAACGCCTCGCCGGGAGGTTCCCTTGTGTTGATGAGTTGCGTTGGTCTCCCTAAGAGAGAGAACGGAGGCGTTGAGAAGATCTCGTGGGCTTTCCAAGAAAAATTAAATAACCTGAATTTATTTATTTATTTTAAAAAATCTTTATTAGTTATTTACATTAAAGAGAACAAACACCATCAAATACACAGAGACCAAAGACAAAACACGACTTATACAGACATAAATATCATCATTCATAATTATGAATGATGTCATAAACACTCAGCAATTTGCACAAAAGCCAACCTTCTCGTTGACATTATCATGACAGCTTTTTTTATATCGGCCTACTAATTTTTACATTTATTATTTATTTTATTTATTTATTGGATTTGTATGCCGCCCCTCTCTGGAGACTCGGGGCGGCTAACAGCAACAATAAAGCAGTGTACAATAGTAGTCTGATACTAGAAATGATTAAAAAACCCATTAATATAAAAAATCAAACATACATACATACATAACATGCATAGAATTGTAAAGGCCAAGGGGGAAAGAGGATCTCAATTCCCCCATGCCTGGCGGCAGAGGTTATAACATTGCTATATTATGTCATTATTAACGTAAGTCTTAATCTTACTAATTTTAGTCATGTTGCCTAAGTCAAAAACTATCCAAAGTCGGTTGCTGGACCACAGTTTTTTCATTGTTTTGTAAATACAGTAAATAAAAGGGGTAACAAGATTGCTTACATTCTTTCGTATTCTTTCGAATTCAGAGAAATCTAACTGTATTACAGATATTTAAGCTTTTAAATATTTTATCTGACTGATCCAGTCGTACCACCTGCTCCAAGTTTGTTAGAACAGAATTTAAAATCAGGGCGGTTATAACTCATTAAGGACCGCGACCTAAAATAAGTTGTAAAATCGGGCACAGTCGCTTGGCTCACTTAGAACCAGTCATAAGCCGAGGACTCCCAGTATTATTTGTGGGGCAAAGAACCCCAATTATACCTACCAAATGATGGGGACCAAGCTTTCTGAGACAACCCAAGAAAGGGATCTTGGGGTTTTAGTGGACAGCTCAATGAAGATGTCAACCCAGCAGTTAAAAAAGCAAATTCCATGCTTGACATGATTAGGAAGGGAATCGAAAATAAGTAAGTGTTGTATTGCCTCTGTACCAATCGATGGTGAGACCACACTTGGTGTCCAGTGTACAGTTCTGGTCACTGCATCTCAAGAAGGATAGAATGGAACTGGGAAAGGTGCAAAAAAGGGCAACAAGTATGATCAAGGAAATGGAGACCCTCCATTATGAAACCAGGTTGCAAGGCCTTGGTCTCTACAGCTTTGAAAGACAGCGTTGAAGAGGTGACTTGTATAAAATCACACATGGGATAGAAAAGGTTAATAGAGAAAAATTATTTTCTCTATCAAACAATACTAGGACAAGAGGGCCATCCCCAAAGCACACAGGTAAGAAAGTGAGGACAAATAAAGGGAGATATTTCTTCACCCAGAGGGTCCTTGGTTGATGGAATTCACGTCCAGAAGAGGCCGTGACAGCTGTCAGCCTGGAGAGCTTCAAGGCAGGATGAGACAGATTCAGGGATGCCGAGTGTATCATAGGTGGTGATTGAAACGGATGTCCAAGTGCCGCCTCTGTGTTGGTTGAGGCAGGCAGGGTTCCCTTGGGTACCATTTGTTGGGGGTCAAGGGAAAGGGAGGGTCTTGCATCCTCTTTCTACTCAAGATCCCCATGGACAATTGATGGGCCACTGTGGGACACAGAATGCTGGACTCGATGGGCTTTGGCCTGATTCAGCCTGGCCCTTCTTAGGTTCTTATGTTCTTGTGCTGAATGGTCAATCTCTCCCTTTTTCCAGGCACTCCTTCATCTGCTGCCAAGAGCGAGGCTCCACCACCCCCTCCCGCCCCGGGTCCACCTTTAGTTCCAAGCAGTGGGGCCACCCCCTTCTCTTTTACAAGCCCCGCTCCCAAAGCCCCTGGCCCAGCTCCGAATGCTTCTCTGCCTTATCCATTCCCCTCGGAGGCCTCGGCGGCAGTCCCCAGGCCCAACACCAGTAAGCCCGCCGAGTTCTCTACTCCCGCCACCCCAATAGCACCACAAACGCCCATCTCCTCCTCCGGCCTCGTCCCGGTTTCCGCCCCGCCTTTCGCCTTCGGGTCGGTGAGCTTCAAGGGCCACGTCGACGGGCCCGTTCCTCCTGCCGTGACGAATCCCAGCTTTGCTCCAGCGATGTCTTCCGTCAAGGTCAACCTCAACGAAAAGTACGCGATCTCTTTTTTAAAAAAATTGTTTGTTTTGTCACATACGTATTGGTGGTATACAAAGATGTAATAATATTTATATACATGATACTTGTAAAAGAGAAAAATGTTAGGACAGGGGACGGGAGGCACACTGGTGCTCCTATGTATGCCCCTTACTGACCTCTTAGGAATTGGGGGTCAACTGTGGATAGTCTAAGGGTAAAGTTTTGGGGGTTAGATGATGATACTACAGAGTCAGGTAGTGAGTTCCAGGCATCAACTACTCGGTTACTAAAGTTGTATTTTCTGCAGTCGAGTTTAGAGCGGTTTACTTTGAGTTTGTATCAGTTGTGTGCTCGTGTGTTGTTGTGGTTGAAGCTGAAGTAGTCGTTGACAGGAAGGACGTCGTAGCAGGTGATTTTATAGGCCGTGCTTAGGTTGTGTTTAAGGCCACGTAGTTCTTAACTTTCTTTTCTTTTTTTAATTTTTTAAATATAATCTTTATTACAAATAAATGGGGGAAGGGAATACAGAAAACAAAAGGACTATTTAAACATTGGTACAACTTTGTGTGATTTTAGAATATGCAATTTTAAAATAGTATAAATACTTACATAGGGGAAAGGAATAAAGAGGAAAAATTAGAGGGGAAGAGAGAGAAGGAGCAAAAAGGGGAAGAAAAAAGATGAAGAAAGAAAAGAAATAAAACTGGCAAGTGAGAAAGGAAGAAAAAGAGCATAGATTGGAAAAAAAAGATGGAAGATGAAACCAGCAATAAACTGGTGTATTGTTTCCTTACGACGTAAAGTCCATATTTATCGTTGGAGTGTCGTTCCTTTTTTTAAGAGTAGTTATAAATTTCTACTAATTTGATTACGGTTGTAGTTTTAAAGTTTTTCCAGTGTTGTTGCAGTGGCCTTTGGCCCTTAGTTCATTCGGTGTGAGTTCTCCAAGGTCTTTTACAGAGTGAGGATTGTCTTGTTTATTCAGCTTGTGTTTGGTGTTCAGGTTCTATTTGCCAATGTGTAGGATAGGACATTTTTGGGTTGTGATGCCCTTCTCGCCTTCAAGGGTGGCCTCTATCTTAGATCCTCCACTAGCGGACTGGGATTTGACGATTCCACACGGAATCTTCGCTTTTCCTTTATACACATTTATTTATGTGTATCCCACCTTTTTTCTTGGTTTTGCAAACAGTTCTTACCCTTTCAAACAATCACCAGGTGCATGCTACCACATGTGGTGGGCCTGTTTAAAAAAAAAATATGCCGAGGGACAGGGATGTCCGTCTACTTCAGGCGTAGGGAACGTTGGCTCTTCTATGACTTGTGGCCTTCAACTCCCAGAATTCCTGAGCCAACCATGCTAGCTGAGGAATTCTGGGAGTTGAAGTCCCCAGGTCATAGAAGAGCCAATGTTCTCTACCCCCTGGTCTAGTTGAAGATGGCTAGGTGGTGTCACTTTGTCTATTTTTCATAGAAACAAAGAAGATTGACAGCAGAAAAAGACCTCCTGGTCCATCTAGTCTGCCCTTATACTATTTCCTGTATTGTATCTTAGGATGGATGTGTTTATCCCAAGCATGTTTAAATTCAGTGACTGTGGATTTACCAACCACATCTGCTGGAAGTTTGTTCCAAGGATCTACTACTCTTTCCGTCAAATAATATTTTCTCACGTTGCTTTTGATCTTTCCCCCAACTAACCTCAGATTGTGTCCTCTTGTTTTGTGTTCACTTTCCTATTGAAAACACTTCCCTCCTGGACCTTATTTAACCCTTTAACATATTTAAATGTTTCGATCATGTCCCCCCTTTCCCTTCTGTCCTCCAGACTACGCAGATTGAGTTCATTTAAGTCATTTCATTTTTGAGTTTTCCCCCTTCAGGTTCGCTGCTGCCGAGTCTGCTGCCGAGTCTGCCAACACCAGCCAAGCCCCCTTCCTCTTTCCTCCGGCTGCAAAATCTACCCCCGCGGGACCCTTGGGCCTGGCCACGCCACCTCCGGCCCCCATAAAGGCTTCTACCCCAGTGACTTCATCAAGTACGGTTCAGTCTTTGCTTCCCCCTTACTTCCTTTCCTGTGGGTCATGGGGCGTTTGAGTGTAAGCTGTTGGGGCAGGGGCCTGAGGTTGCATTCAGCTGCTTTCTACTAGTTCAGGCGAACTGGTAGTAGCGCATGCCGCCCTGTTTATGCACATTTTGAAGCCGCGTGCACATGCATGCTCATATTTGTGAACTACCATATTTTTCGGAGTATAAGGCGCACCTTAGTTTTGGGGTAGGAAAATAGGGAAAAGAATCTGCTTACTAGGTATTCATCTGGCTAAGCCAGCAGATTATTTTATCCCCTGGTTACGGCTTTTAAAAAACTTTATTTGGAGAGAGTAGCAATGAAAGAGCTTGCAAGCCGGTAAGAGCTGGGAACATTGTTAGCACCTGGAAAGAAACATTTGGAGCAAGTAGAGCAATGGGGAAAACCCTGCAAAGACTTAGTAGCTTGGAAAACATTCTTTGCAGAGAGTAACAATGAAAGAGCCTGCAAGCCGGTAAGAGCTGGGAACATTGTTAGCACCTGGTTAGGGCTGGAAAGAAACTTATTCGGAGCAAGTTAGAGCAATGAAAAAAACTCTGCAAAGACTTAGGGCTTGGAAAACATTCTTTGCAGAGAGTAACAATGAAAGAGCCTGCAAGGTAAAAGCTGGAAAGATCATTAGCAGCTAGTTAGGGCTGGGGGAAAAAGCTGCATTCAGAGTATAAGAGGCACCAAATTTATCAGCCTCTTTTAGGCAGGAAAAAGGTGCATCTTATGGCAGTAGGGAAAATAAATAGGTGAATACCACCTGTGGCAGGGATGTTTCCTGTGTCCCCACCCACTCTGTTCTTCCCAAGTGACCCACTAGTGCAAGCAATCCTCGAGTTACGACAGTGATTGAGACCGGAATTACGGGGGAAAGTCATTGCAATTGTTAAGCAGGCCACCCTGATTTTACTAATCCTTGCGTCGTAACTGGCCACTAGCAGCAGTTGTGCGAGTGTGTGTGTCCCCTTCTCTTTTCTGTTCTTGCCTCCAGCAGTGCGTCCACCACAGAGCGCTCCCGCAACCCCGGGCCTTCAGAAAGCCGCCAAGATATCCCCGGGGGCTGCGAAATCCAGCCCTTCGCAGGTAGGAAGGGATTAGAATCGCTTTTGCGCGAATTCAGCCCGCATTCCGTATTGCAGAATTAAAAACCCGGGTTTCTATGCAGGAAGGGAAGGGTTGATGCTGGTGAAAGGCAACATTTATGGGTACAGTGGTACCTCTACCTAAGAATGCCTCTACTTCCTGTTGTGGTTGGCTCTGGGCCAGCTCCTGCCCCAAGGACTGTGGGGGGGGGGGTATGGGTGAATCCTACCAGTGTCACAGGCCTGTTTTACTGCCGGCTGCTTCGGGCAGCGAAGTTATTATTATTATTATTATTATTATTATTATTATTATTATTATTATTTATTAGATTTGTATGCCGCCCCTCTCCGAAGACTCGGGGCGGCTAACCACAATAAAGAAGACAATGTAAACAAATCTAATATTAAAAATAATCTTTAAAACGCCAATTTAAGAAACCAATCCTACATACAAGCATACCGTGTGTAAATTCTATAAGCCTAGAGGGAAGGGAGGAAAAATTTCAATTCCCCCATGCCTGACAACAGAGGTGGGTTTTAAGGAGCTTGCAAAAGGCAAGGAGGGTGGGGGCAACTCTGATATCTGGGGGGAGCTGGTTCAGAGGGTCGGGGCCACCACAGAGAAGGCTCTTCTCCTGGGTCCCGGCAAACGACATTGTTTAGTCGACGGGACCCGGAGAAGGCCAACTCTGTGGGACCTAATCGGTCGCTGGGATTCGTGCGGCAGAAGTATCGCGGAAGCAGGGAGTGACTGTGAAATGAGACCCTCAGAGGGGGTCATGGCAGGCAGCCCATTAGGGAGCAATTCCTCCTCCTTATCTTCGCTGGACTCTGATGAGGAAGCAGTTGTTATTATTATTATTTATTATTATTTATTAGATTTGTATGCCGCCCCTCTCCGTAGACTCGGGGCGGCTTACAGCAATGATAAAAACAATATATACACGTTGAGCCCTTTGACTACAAAAAGAGGTGTTTTTTTCTGTGGATAAAGAAAGTATTGTTGACTTTTCCCATGTGTGTATCTGTTTTGGCTACTTTTGCATTTAATTAGAGGCTCGTGCCAAGAACACTTACGAACTTTTCTGGATAAGAACTGGGTGTTCAAGATTTTTTGGCCTCTTCTCAAGAACCATTTTCCACTTACAAAGCCGAGCCTCCAAAACTGTAACCGGAAAAGGCAGGGAGAAGCCTCCGTGGGGCCTCTCTAGGAATCTCCTGGGAGGAAACAGGGCCAGAAAAGGTGGGGAGAAGCCTCCGTGGGGCCTCTCTAGGAATCTCCTGGGAGGAGACAGGGCCTCCACCCTCCCTGTGGTTTCCCCAATCACACACATTATTTGCTTTTACATTGATTCCTATGGGAAAAATGGCTTCTTCTTACAAACTTTTCTACTTAAGAACCTGGTCACCGAACGAATTAAGTTCTTAAGTAGAGGCACCACTGTATTTAAGGCACTGCCAAACCAAACACACCCTCAAGTCGTCTTTCTTTTGGCTGTGGAAGGATGTAAAATTAATGTGGGTTTCCCTTTTGGTTTTAATGAATATAATTAATAAAGAATATAAATATATATATTTTTAAAAGTGTTGTTTACCATCTGTGCATGGGCTCTTAAATAGAAGTCCCCTGTTGCGAAAGTCGGGTGCTAAGCCTTATCTCTCTTCACCCCAATTGTTCAGTTCCTCTTTGGGGTTGTTGTTTTTTCTGGCCTGACACATCAACGGATGCTTTTCATGTTGCACCTTCCAGATTCGGCAGCCGCCTGCTGGTGCCGCGGTGGAGAAGCAGCCCTGCGAGTGGAAAGAGACGGATCCCTTCATCATTGGAATAAGAGAAGAGGTACGAAAAAACCTGTGGTTGATATTTATTTATTCATTCATTCATTCATTCATTCATTTATTTATTGGATTTGTATGCCGCCCCTCTCCGGAGACTCGGAGCAGCTAACAGCAACAATAAAACAGTGTACAATAGTAATCTAATATTAAAAACGATTAAAAACCCATTAATATAAAAACCAAGCACACATACAAACATACCATGCATAGAATTGTAAAGGCCTAGAGGGAAAGAGTATCTCAATTCCCCCATGCCTGACGGCAGAGGTGGGTTTTGAGTAGCTTGCGAAAAGCAAGGAGGGTGGGGGCAATTCTAATCTTTGGGGGGAGTTGGTTCCAGAGGGCCGGGGCCGCCACAGAGAAGGCTCTTCCCCTGGGTCCCGTCAAGCGACATTGTTTAGTTGACGGGACCTGGAGAAGATCCACTCTGTGGGACCTAACTGGTCGCTGGGATTCGAGCAGCAGAAGGCAGTCCCTGAGATAATCTGGTCCGGTGCCATGAAGGGTTTTATAGGTCATAACCTATAATATACAATCAGAATAATATTTAATTGACAAAGCTGCTGCCTGGTATTAGAATGTATTGTTAATATAAAGATATAGAATGTTTTTTACCATTTGAGGTATTTTTCTTTCAAAACTGGCGTATGCAAATAACGTAACAGAGCTAAAATAGAATGTTACCATAGTTGGAACCGTTTTTCCTATAGAGGAAAGGGAGCGGCATACAAATCTAGAAGCTCCAGAGCCCAGAGAGGCAAAAACTGCACATTTGTAACATGTGACACCGCAGGAAAAGTCCTGCCACCGAAATTGTCATTGCCTGGAACTTGTTTTATTCTCAAATATCCGCCTGCCCGGCTCGGTTCCGCAGGTCGCCCATTTCCAGAAAGAGTTGGAGGAGCTGAAGGCTCGGACGTCCAAGGCCTCATTTCAGGTGGGCAGCGAAGAGGAGAAGAAGAAGTTACGCGTGGAAGCCAGCGATCTGCACACTTTCCTGCTGGTGATCAAAGAGAGCACGGAGGTGAGGAGGAGGCGGTGGAAGGGACCTTGGAGGTCTTCTAGTCCAGCCCCCTGCTTAGGCAGGAAACCCTACACTACTTCAGACAGATGGTCATCCAACATCTCCTTGGAAACTTGCAGTGTTGGAGCAATTCACAACTTCTGGAGGCAACGTCTGTTCCACTGGGTTAATTGTCCTAACTGCTGGGAAATTTCTCCTTAATTCCAGTTGCTTCTCTCCTTGATTAGTTTCCATCCATAGTTTCTCTTCCTGTCTTCAGGGGGTTTGCAGAAGAGGTTGGCACCCCCCCCTCTCGAATATTGCAATACTGCTATCATTCCATTGTCCCCACCACCATCAATCCTTCCTTTCTCTAGAGCAGTGTTTCCCAACCTTGGCAACCTGAAGATATCTGGACTTCAACTCCCAGAAGCATTTGCTGGCTGGGGAATTCTGGGAGTTGAAGTCCAGATATCTTCAGGTTGCCAAGGTTGGGAAACACTGCTCTAGACCAATCAAACCCAAATCCTGCAATTAGTTAATGAATTAATAATCTAAAATATTTTTTTAAAATCAAAAGCAGATTTTATTTATTAGATTCAGGCATTTATTTATTTTTTTCTTCATTTTCCTTTATTTTTTTTAAAATGTATTTTACTTTAATGTTGGTATCCTGCTTTTACTATTTGTACAAATAATTCAAGGCAGTGAGCATACACAACACAACTTCTTCTTCGTTTCCCAGTACAACCACCCTGTGAGGTGGGTTGGACTGAAAGAGAGAAGGACTGGCCAAAAGTCACTCAGTCCATTTTCATGACTAAGGCGGAACTAGAACTCACCGTCTCCTGGTCACTAACTATATGGTCGTAAGATGATGGCCACCTGTAACGAATTCCTGTCTCTTCCTCTCCTCTGCCCCTTGCAGTCTCTTCATGGCGACATCAGCCTCCTGAAGACCAATTTGTTGGAAGGCTTTGCAGGGGTGGAGGAAGCCCAGGAGAAGGACGAGCAAGCTCACAACTCAGAGTACTTGCACCTGCTTTACAAGAAGCCTTTGGACCCCAAGAGCGAAAGCCAGCTGCAGGTAGGAGCAGAGCAGAGGGGATCCCTCTAGTCCAGAATGTCTGAGCGGGGGCCTTCAGGAAGCTCCTCACCAAGGATAGAACTGGGAAGGGAGGAGGAACACATCGGAGAGGAAGAAGAAGAGGAAGGAGGAGGGAATAGGAGAAGAAGAGGAATGGAGGAGAGGGAAGAGAGGAGAGGGAAGGAAGAGAAGAATGGAAGGGAGAGAAAGAGAAAAGGAAGAGAAGAGAGAAAGGAGGGGAGGGGAGAGGAAAGGAAGGAGAGGGAAGAAAGAAGGGAGGGGAGAGGGAGAAGACAGAAAGAGGGAAGGAAGGAGAGGAAGAGGGAAGAAAGGAACGGGAGAGGGAGAAAAAAGGAAGACAGGAAAGGAGAGAAAAAGGGAAAGAAGAGGAATGGGGGAGAGGGAAGAGAAGAAGGGAGGGGAAGAGGGAGAAAACAAAGAGGGAAGGAAGGAGAGGAAGAGGGAAGAAAGGAACAGGGGAGAAGACAGGGAAGGAGAGAAAAGGGGAAGGAAGGAGAGGGAAGAAAGGAACAGGGGAGAGGGAGAAAAAAGGAAGACAGGAAAGGAGAGAAAAAGGGAAAGAAGAGGAAGGGGGGAGAGGGAAGAGAAGAAGGGAGGGGAAGAGGGAGAAAACAAAGAGGGAAGGAAGGAGAGGAAGAGGGAAGAAAGGAACAGGGAAGGAGAGAAAAGGGGAAGGAAGGAGAGGGAAGAAAGGAACGGGGGAGAGGGAGAAGAAAGGAAGACAGGGAAGGAGAGAAAAAGGGAAGGAAGAGAAGAAGGGAGGGGAGAGGGAGAAGACAGAAATAGAGAGAGGAAGGGGAAGGAAGGAAAGAGGAAGAGGGAAGAAAGGAGGGGAGGGGAAAGAGGGAAGCAAGAGGGAAGGGAGGGAAGAAAGGAAGGGAAAAGAGAGATAAGGAAGAGAGAAGAGAGGAAGGGAAAGGAGAGAGGGAAGAAATAGAGGCAAAGAGGGGAGAGTTCAGATCCATACGGAGTGCCCGCTCCAATACCTCCAGATCTGGGGATGTCAGAGAGCCCCTCCCCCCCAAAGCCGTCCCTGGTCTTTGCTCCGTCCCAGAATAGCTGAGGGCCCAGTGTTCCCCCTCGGGCAGCTCCGTCCACCCTGAAAGAACCTCTTCCCGTGTGGACATGTTGAGCTGAAGGCCGAAATCTTCCTCCCGGGCAGGAAATCCGTCGCTTGCACCAGTACGTGAAGTTCGCCGTCCAAGACGTGAATGACGTTCTGGATTTGGAGTGGGACCGGCACCTGGAACAGCAGAAGAAGCAGAAGTGAGTGGACTTTGCATGGGGCAACGGAGAGAAATATTTTCTTTCGTCCCTTCCAAGGTTTCTTGCAAGCTTCTTAAGCCACAACCGCACCCTGCTTTGACAATCGGAAACTTCAGATCGTGCAGAATGCAGCTGCGAGAGCAGTCATGGGCTTCCCCAGGTATGCCCATGTCACACCAACACTCCACAGTCTGCATTGGTTGCCGATCAGTTTCCGGTCACAATTCACAGTGTTGGTTATGACCTATAAAACCCTTCATGGCACCGGACCAGAATATCTCCGGGACCGCCTTCTGCCGCACGAATCCCAGCGACCAGTTAGGTCCCACAGAGTGGGCCTTCTCCAGGTCCCGTCGACTAAACAATGTCGGTTGGCGGGCCCCAGGGGAAGAGCCTTCTCTGTGGCGGCCCCGACTCTCTGGAACCAGCTCCCCCCAGAGATTAGAACTGCCCCTACCCTCCTTGCCTTTCGTAAACTCCTTAAAACCCACCTTTGTCGTCAGGCATGGGGGAACTGAGACATCTCCCCCGGGCCTATTCGATTCAATTTATTTATGTATGGTATGCTTGCATGTATGTCTGCTAAATAATGGGGTTTTTAAATATTTCAAATTGCAAATTATTAGATTTGTCATGAACTGTTTTGTTGTGTTGTGAGCCGCCCCGAGTCTACGGAAAGAGGCGTCATACAAATCTGATTGATAGATAGATAGATAGATAGATAGATAGATAGATAGATAGATAGATAGATAGATAGATAGATAGATAGATAGAGCTCAGAGCCCAGACAATTGGTTCAGTGGTGGCCAGCAGGAGGCACACCCATGCGCAGTGGAGCTGAACTAGGGCGATAGCCGTAGGCCACCTGTGGCACATGTGCCATAGGTTGACACAGGTTCACCGTCACAGCCTTACCTCGTTCTCTCTCTGGGCTTTTTCGTCATAAGAATGCAAGCACCTTATTCATGATGGTTGCAATGTCCCAGGTTCATCCACTGTTACTAATTGAACAACGGCAATGATTCACTTAACAAAAGTGGTAAAACTCACTTAGCAAAGTTCTCTCTTAGCAACATAAATTTCAGGCTCCATTATGGTCTTAAGTGGAGGGTTACCTGTAATTTGCAAGAAAAATCCAAGCTGAATCAGGCCAAAGCCCATCAAGTCCAGCATTCTGTGTCCCACAGTGCACCCCGCCCCCAATTGTCCATGGGGAGCTTGAGCAGAAGGAGAAGTCAAGACCCCCTCCCTTTCCCTGGACCCCCAACAAATGAGACCCAAGGGAACCCTGCCTGCCTCAAGAAACATAGAGGTGGCACTTGGAAGAGGAAGGAAGGAAAAGGAGGGAGGGAGGGAAGGAAGGAAGAAATGTAAGAACCTAAGAAGAGCCATGCTGAATGGGGCCAAAGCCCATCGAGTCCAGCATTCTATATCCCACAGTGGTCCCCCAATTGTCCATGAGGATCTTGAGCAGAAAGAGAACGCAAAACCCTCCCTTTCCCTGGACCCCCAACAAATGGGACCCAAGAGAACCCTGCCTGCCTCAAGAAACATAGAGGCGGCACTTGGAAGAGGAAGAAAGGAAGGAAAAACAGGAAGGAAGGAAAAAGAGGGAGGGAGGGAAGAAACGTAAGAACCCAAGAAGAGCCCTGCTGAATGGGGCCAAAGCCCATTGAGTCCAGCATTCTGTGTCCCACAGTGGCCCCTCAATTGTCCATGGGGATCTTGAGCAGAAAGAGAAGGCAAGACCCTCCCTTTCCCTGGACCCCCAACAAATGAGACCCAAGGGAACCCTGCCTGCCTCAACAAACATAGAGGTGGCACTTGAACACCTGTTTCAATAACCACCTATGATACGCTCAGCAACCCTGAATCTGTCTCATCCTGCCTTCAAGCTCTCCAGGCTGACAGCTGTCACGACCTCTTCTGGAAGGGAATTCCATAAACCAAGGACCCTCTGGGTGAAGAAATATCTCCCTTTATTTGTCCTTGCTTTCTTGCCTATGAGCTTTAGGGAGGGCCCCCTCGTCCTAGTATTGTGTGATAGAGGAAAGGGTTTTTCTCTATCCACCTTTTCTATCCCATGCATGATTTTATACCCTTCAATCAAGTCCCCCCTTAAACGCCGCCTTTCAAGCCTGGAGAGACCAAGGCCTTGCAACCTGGTTTCATAAGGGAGGGGCTCCGTTTCCTTGTCGTAGGCGCTTAGCTGTCCCCGAGCGAGAGACTCTCTTCAACGCCCTCACCAACAACCGGGAGATCATCAACCAGCAGAGGAAGAGGCTGAAGAAGTTGGTAGACAGCCTGTACGAACTCCGTCTGTACAACCAGGTCGCTCCGTGGAATGCCTCCCCTCCGGGCTCCTCTCACACCAGCATCCAAAGGTGAGGGCTGCTTGCAAAAATATTTGGGACCGATGAGATCAGTGGATTGAAGGTAGGAAAAAGGAAAGTACAGTGTTCCCTCGATTTTTGCGGGTTCGAACTTCGCGAAAAGTCTATACCACGGGTTTTCAAAAATATTAATTAAAAAATACTTTGTGGTTTTCCCCCCTATACCACGGTTTTTCCTGCCTGATGATGTCAAATATCATCACCAAACTTTCGTCCACCTTTAATAAATATTTTTTTTAAATAAATTTTAATAAAGAAACATGGTGAGTAATAATCTAAATGGTTGCTAAGGGAATGGGAAATTGCAATTTAGGGGTTTAAAGTGTTAAGGGAAGGCTTGTGTTACTGTTCATAGCCAAAAATAGTGTATTTTCTTCCCCTCTACTTCGCGGAAATTCAACGTTCGCGGGCGGTCTCGGAACGCATCCCCCGCGAAAATCGAGGGAACACTGTAATAGCAAAAAAAAAAAGTACATAAATATGTAAATTGTATTTTTTTTTTAAAAAAAATTCTTTTTTGAAGTACGTATTGGTGGTATAGAGCAGTGTTTCCCAACCTTGGCCACTTGAAGATATTTGGACTTCAACTCCCAGAATTCCCCAGCCAGCATTTGCTGGTGGGGGAATTCTGGGAGTTGAAGTCCAAATATGTTCAAGTGGCCAAGGTTGGGAAACACTGAACTGCACAATGTTTCTACGGGTTCAGATTCAAGTGAAGAAGAAGCAGATGCTAGATGGGTAAATCCTTCTTTCAGACGCTTGCAGAGGCGAAGAGACCAAGTGTCAGGGAAGAAATATTAAGGAGAGGAACGGGTTAATTGATTAAGTAATTAATTTGTCACGTCTGGGTGTCAGAGGAAGAGAGAGTTGAGTGG
Organism: Erythrolamprus reginae; assembly: GCF_031021105.1. Taxonomy (NCBI): domain Eukaryota; kingdom Metazoa; phylum Chordata; class Lepidosauria; order Squamata; family Dipsadidae; genus Erythrolamprus; species Erythrolamprus reginae. The sequence continues at coordinate 2,501,222 of NC_091957.1, forward strand.
TCAATCTGCGTTTAGAAAAATGGAGGTTTCTTTCAAGCAGCTCTGAATGTAAGCTACGCCTTGTATGCTTTTTTATTGCAGTTTTTATGACTCTGGGCTAACTCTGACTAGCCACGAATCTTAGAATGACTTGTGGAATGTGTTAATGATTTTGATCTTGCCTTGCATACCGAAGTTTAAGATAAGAGATTAGCGCTGCGTGCTTAGATGATTCAGTGTGGAACAAAGGAAGGAAAAATAAAGATGATGTGTTTTACAAAAGTATGCATTTAGAATTCCTTTGTTACAATTACTAGTGGCCTTAGACGGAGATCAGAACAATAACCAAAGTAGAATTGTTTAAGGTGTTATTGTAAGAGGTATTTTAAAGAAAAGGCTTGAAAATTAATAAATTTTATTAAATTGGCCCAAAGAGCAGGGGTGTCAACCTATTCTCCTATGTGTCACGCGTACGATATGGTTGTAGGTCCTTCTGCTGAAGCCAAGGGCTGGACTAGAAGACCTCCAAGGTCCCTTCCAACCCCTTTATTCCATTATCTTGCCCTGGCTGAGTTGAATGGGAGCAGGTTATGGAGGGAATAATGCCGCTGAGTCGGAACTGGTGATGGACAAATGAATGGATGCGTCTTCAGATCTTCCAAGTCCTTGAACTGCACTCAGATTGTGACAATTTCCCATCTCGCCTTTTGCATGCTTTTTTAAAAGAAAAAAAAATTCTCTCCCCTTTCGTGACAGCTTGGAGAGCGAGCTGGAGAATCTGAGCAACGTCTTAACAAAGGCCACGCTGGAATCTTCCACCAAAGCTTCATCCCCCTCAATCGGTAACTATTCCCCGCCGTTTACTTGGCCAGGTTCTACAGAAGCAGTGTGCCATTGCCTCCTTCCTAGGGCTGAGAGGACACGGCTGGCTCAAAATCATCAGCCGGTACTGTGTGCCTAAGGCAGGACTAGAACTCGCAGCCTCCTGGTTCCTAGCCTGACACTTTAACCACTGACAGCAGGCTGTGTTCTGATCTAGGCGTTCCCAAACCATGAAGCAGACTCCTTGCCCCGACAAATATCCCTTTTTTATTAAGTTACTGTGAGTTCTTCTCATTCACGTCCAACAAAGTCTTTCAAATGGTAAATTAGCATTTAGACTTAAATACTGCCTCCTACTGCTTTTACAGCCCTCTCTAAGCGGTTTACAGAATCAGCCTCTTGCTCCCAATAACCTGGGTCCTCATTTGACCCAGGAAGGGAAGGAAGGAAGGAAGGAAGGAAGGGCAATATCATTTAGACTTAAATGCTGCTTCTTAATGCTTCTAAGCGGTTTACAGAGTCAACCTCTTGCTCCCAACAATCTGGGTCTTCATTTGACCCACCTTGGAAGGATGGAAGGCTGAGTCAACCTGGAGCCAGTGGTGAGATTTGAACCACTGAACTACAGCTAGCAGTTAGCGGAAATAGCCTGCAGTGCTGCACTCAAACCATTGTGCCACCCCGGCTCATTGTAATACAGGGGTAGATGCAATATGAGGTGAAAAAAATCTTAGGTTCCCGATTTTAATAAGTTGCAATTGACAATCACAGATCTTTCCTGGCTTGGAGAGCTGCCAGGCCGATATCATCCAAAATTTGGCAAGGAGTCTCGAAGAGTTCCCTCTGGGAGGGGCCATTCATCGTCTCACCTGTGGCCTTACTCCCAAGTCAACCCTTGTTCCTTAGCTATTCCTTTAATCTGGCAGCTCCGTGCATGCACGCACAGGCTCCAGCTGTTCCTCAGCCTCACTGGTGTCTGACTCCAAAGGCAGCTGATAACTGTCAGACAGCCTTGGCCCTGTCTCTGCCTCGGATGTAGAGCCCTCGTCTGAGTTTTCCCTGGACACGCTGTCTCTTCATAGCATATAGCTCACACAATGGTTTCTCAAAAGATACCAATTCGAAAAGTAAATAAATAAATAAACTTTGGACCATAGCCCTCAACAATGGTTCATTTAGGGACCATTTGAAGTCGCACTATAGTTACAAACCAAAAGGATGGCCATAAAACTTACGTTCTTTGTTCTCCTTGGTTCTTACAGCTAAGTTGTCCGTTGCGAAGCAGGCTCAGCTAAGGAATTTCTTGTCCAAGAGAAAACTGCCACCTGTCCGCTCGACCGCACCATGTAAGTAAATCCGCATTCCTTAAAATAATTCTATCGTTAACGTTTTGGAATGCGCAGAAATGACAACGTTGACGATGGAATCTAATGATAAAGATGATTCGGTTTTCTATACAACCTGGGAAAGACGGTATAAAGGAAATATTTCAGTAATGTAAAATAAAATTAGCATTAAATTCATCACTCACAAATGCAAATAGAACTGGGAAGGGAGGAGGAGTGCGGAGAAGAAGAAGAGGAAGGAGGAGAGAAGGAAAAGAAGAGGAGTGGACGAGAGAGGAGGAGAGGAAGGGAGAAGAAAGGAAGAGAAGAGGAAAGGAAGGGAGAAGAAGAGGGAAGAAAGAGGAAGGGAGGGGAGAGGGAGAAGAAAGGAAGAGGAGAGAGGAGGGGAGAGGGAAAGGAAGAGAGAAGAGAGGGAAGGAACGGAAGGGAGAGAAAGGAAGGAGAGGTGAGAAGAAAGGAAGAGGGGAGAGGAGGGGAGGGGAGAAGAAAGGGAAGGAAGGAAGAGAGGGAAGGAACGGAGAGGAGAGGAAAGAAGAGGAAAGGAAGGAGAGGTGAGAAGAAAGGAAAAGGGGAGAGGAGGGGAGGGGAGAAGAAAGGGAAGGAAGGAAGAGAGGAGAGGAAGAGGAAAGGAAGGAGAGGTGAGAAGAAAGGAAGAGGGGAGAGGAGGGAGGGGAGAGGAAAGAGAAGGAGAGAAGAGAGGGAAGGAACGGAGAGAAGAGAGGAAAGGAAGAGGAAAGGAAGGAGAGGTGAGAAGAAAGGAAGAGGGGAGAGGAGAAAGAGGAAGGGAGAGAGGTAGAGAAGAAAGGAAAGGAAGGAGAGGGAAGAAAGGAAGGGAGAGGAGAAGAAAAGGAAAGAAGAGAGGGAAGAAAGAGAGACAAAGAAGGGAGAGTTCAGATCCATATGGATTGTTCCTCGTTTAAGGAGCGTTTCTCTTTGCAAGAGAAATTGGGGGGCTCAGTTGCAGTCCTGTCCATATTAACATACACACACACACACCCTTTTGTTTCTTTTGCAGCAACTCTGTTCCAATCGGCTTTCCTGTCTCTGAGATACGACCGAAGACCTGGATGAGGTCAGTTCTGCGTCTTCGATCGCCCAGTCACTGGAGAACGAGGAGACGGAAGCGGTGGATCAGGAGGAAGTGGAGGTGGTGGTACCGGTGCCAGCGCCTCGTCACGCCCCCGTCGTCCGGACGCCTTCGATCCAACCTCCCCTGTTGTCGCAGCCCCTGCCTCTCGGGAAAGCCCACATCACAATGGGCACTTTAAGTGAGTCCAGGCCAGCATTGATTCATTGATTGATTGGTTGATTGATTGGATTTGTCAACAATAAAACAGTGTACAAAATACAGTTGGATCCAATTAATATAAATAGTTACTTAAAACATTATAAAAGCTGTATATCAAAAATCATTATAAACCAAATATACTAGGCATTCAATGGCCAGAGTCTGGGATCTAAGGACCCCAAGCCTGGCGGCATAAATACAACACCATAATATATATGTGTCTACATATACAAATCGCAAGAGAAATTTGAGGCATGGGGATATAAATAATATACAAATATATTTTTGCATTAAACCTCTATCACAATAGGTAGTTGGTGTCTTAATTGAATGAAAAGGAGAGAGCAGTACAACACATTAATAAAAATAATAAAAAGAAAAAAGGTAAAGAAGAAGAGTTAAGGAAGAGAGGAGGAAAGAGAAGAAAGAAACTTCTATTTATTATGTTGAAACCATACACAAATGATGCATTAGGTAACAACAACAGGATAAAACGTCCGTTTCAGAAATCAAACTTCTTCCTCTATAAACCAAAGGCCACAAAAATACCAGTAATGAACAGAAATGCAACAAGGCTTTGAGACATGATAGTCAAAAAGGAGGTTGACTTGACACTGTTGTATATATGTACAGTTTCCTTCTCTTTTTCTTCTTTTCTTTCCCTTTTTTCTATCTTCTTCCTCCAAAATCTTTTTGTCTCCACCACAGGTGATAGAAGGTGCCTTGACTTTTTTCCCCTGCATTGCCAGCAAATAGGTTTTAATTGGGGGTAGATTTTTGCCCATCGCGTTGGAGCCAGTGTCACATTTTGTAATGGTTCCCTTTATACGTTCCTGATTCAGACAATCTCTCTCTCTCCTAGTGTCTACCCCTAAACCCGTCCTACCTGGGGCAGAGAACGCAATGTTGTCAACCAAGACAGTGAAGCACCGAGCCCCCATCCCTTCCGTCACTCTCCCAGCCCCCCAGGCTGCTGCGGAAGCCTGCCTTGAGAAGACAGGTGACGAGCCAGAATCCAGGTGAGCTCCCAGGAAACCCCGGGCGGCTCAGCAGGAAACAGTGTAAAACAAAGCATACGACACAAAATCTAATATGTTAAAAAGCTGCAGCTAAAACCCCAGTATATTAATCAACCAGTCACACTATGCATGTTGTTGGTGGTGGTATTGCTGGTTGTTGTTGGTATTGCTATTCTATTCCTTATTCTGTTCCATTCCATTCCTATTTCATTGCAAATTTCTATTCTATTCTCTTATTTACTCTAGTCTATTCTCTGTTATTCTAGTCTAGTCTATATTCTATTCCATTCCGTTCCTATTTCATTGCAAATTTCTATTCTATTATCTTATTTATTCTCTTCTCTGTTATTCTAGTCTAGTCTATATTCTGTTATTCTATTATATTCCTTATTGCATTCCAAATTTCTATTCTATTCTCTTATTTATTCTATTTTATTCTCTCTTATTCTAGTCTAGTCTATATTCTGTTATTCTATTCCTTATTCCATTCCTATTCCATTGCAAATTTCTATTCTATTCTCTTATTTATTCTAGTCTATTCTCTGTTATTCTAGGTCTAGTCTATATTTCTGTTATTCTATTCTATTCCTCCTGTTCTATTCTCTGTTCTAAATTTTCTGGCTCTTTATACTTATTCAACAGCCGTGAACACCACTCTGACCGAATCGACGCTGAAGAATGTCCCTCAGGTGGTAAATGTCCGAGAACTGAAAACCAGCGGGTCTCCCCCAACAGTTTCTGCAGCCATGGGGTAGGTAACTTCTGCCTTCCTCCTGTCTCTTTTTTTTTTTTTTCAAATAAAGGAAAGATTCTCCAGGCTGGAGAGTGAAGCAAGAATTTAATTACGTTGAAACAGATTATTATTATTATTATTATTATTATTATTATTATTATTATTATTATTAATTAGATTTGTATGCTGTCCTTCTCCGAAGACTCAGGGCGACTCATAAGATACAATGTAAAACAATGCATACAAACAAATCTAATTAGTTAAAAACTACAAGCTAAAAACCCAATACATGTATAATAAAAAATCAATCAACCAATTCAATCACACCCATACATCACGTTTAGAAGTCAGGTGGTCTAGATCTAATGGCCCCAGGCCTGGCGACATAAGTGAGTCTTAAGGACTCTTGCGAAAGGCGAGGTGGGTGGGGGCAGTACGAATCTCTGGAGGGAGCTGATTCCAGAGGGCCGGGGCCACCGCAGAGAAGGCTCTTTCCCTAGGCCCTGCCAAGCAACATTGTCTAGTTGACGGGACCTGGAGAAGGCCGACTCTGTGGCACCTAACCAGTCGCTGGGATTCATGTGGCAGGAAGCGGTCCCATAAGTAATCTAGTCCAATGCCATGTGGGGCTTTGAATTGTGTCCAGTTTCATGGAAACCCCTAAAGCAAAGATGTTGGATCAAGTTCATTCATTGTTCATTTTAATTTTTTGGTTTCGGTGTGTGTTTATAAGGAACAAAAAATTATTATTATTATTATTATTATTATTATTATTATTATTATTTTTGCAGGCTTCAATGAAAGATGTTTCTTTTAAAAGGTGGGGGAGGGTGCTAGTTTTTCCACAATTGTGTTTTATCCAGTTTTATCCAGCCAAAACAAGTAGCCTTTCCACTCAACTTGTCCTTGAATCTCTCCTGAGCAGTTATTATCCAAGCCAAGAACACAAAGTGTTGCTTAGCGGAGCAAAACTCTGCTCAGAGCTGGACATTTTGCTTTAGAGAGAAGCTGGACAATTATTATTTATTTGAAAAGCCCCCCTTTGATGGAGCACCCACAATTTCCTGTGGCCAGCCGTTCCACTGATTAGTCATCCTCACTGTGAGAAATTTCTTTTTTACTTCTAGCTTGAATCTCTCCTGTTGCTGCTTCTTGTCCTACATAAGAATAGAATAGAATAGAATATTGGAAAGAAATAAAATAGAACAGAATAGAATAGGATTCTTTATTGGCCAAGTGTGATTGGACACACAAGGAATTTGTCTTTGGTACAGATGCTCTCAGTGTCCATAAAAGAAAAGAGACATTTGTTAAGAATTATGAGGTTTAACACTTAATGATTGTCATAGGGCAGTGTTTCCCAACCTTTTTTGAGCCGCGGCACATTATTCATATTTTCAAAATCCTGGGGAACACTGAAGGGGGGGGGGGGGGGGGGGCTAAAGAAAAGTTTGGACAAAAAAACCCTCTCTCTTCCTCCCTTTCGCTCTATTTCTCCCTCTTTCTCTCTTTTCCTTCCTTCCCTTCTTTCTCTCTCTCCATCCCTCTTTCTTTCTTCCTCTCTTTTTTGCTCTCTTTGTCTCTCCCTCCTTCCCTTCCTCTATGTCTTGCTCTCTCCCTTGCTCTCTCTCTCTCTGTCTCTCTTGCTATCTCTTTCTTGCTTTTTTCTCTCTCTCTTGCTCTCTCTCTTTTTCACTGTCTTGCTATATGTCTCTTTCTTTCTCTTTGCCTCTCTTGCTATCTCTTTCTTTCTCTCTCTTTCTCTCTCTCTGTCTCTCTTGCTATGTCTCTCTTTCTCTCTCTTTCTCTTTCTCTATCTCTCTTTCTCTGCCTCTCTTGCTGTCTCTCTTTCTCTGCCTCTCTTGCTATGTCTCTCTTTCTCTCTCTCTCTGCCTCTCTTATATGTCTCTCTTTCTTTCTTTCTCTCTCTCAGCTGACTGCAAGCGGGAGCCCTGACGGCGGCAGCTGGACATGGTGCTGGACACCGTATATGCCAGGCACGCAGCGCCAGCATGTACGACGTCCAGCAGCACGTCCAACCGCCACCGTCAGGGCTCCCGCTTGCAGTCAGCTGAGAGAGAGAGAGCGATCCCTCTCGCCGCCGCCATCTCCCCGCAACTGCCTGCGGCCGCTGCGGCCAACACCCCCCCCCCCCCGCTCCCATCGAACACTTGCCGTCGATGCCAGAGAAGCTCCAGCTGGGCGGGGCGCTGCCGGTACTTCCGTCCTGGGGCTCCCGCTCGCAGCTGTCAACCGGCTCCTGCTCAATGCCGTGGTTTTCGGCGCTTTCCTGCTGGGCCCCAAAGAAAGAAGGCGGGAAAAAGGTGCGAAGAATGGAGCTCTCCTTCTGCCTGCCTTCCTTCTTTGGGGCCCAGCAGGAGAGCGCCGAAAACCGCGGCATCGAGCAGGAGGCGGGGGACAGCTGCGAGCGGGAGCCCCAGGACGGAAGTACCAGCAGCGCCCCACCCAGCTGAAGCTTGGCGGCACACCTGGCCATGTCTCGCGGCACACTAGTGTGCCGCGGCACACCGGTTGGGAAACGCTGTCATAGGAGATAAATAAGCAATCAGGAAATAATATTAATAAAAATCTTAAGAATACAAGCAGCAAGTTACAGTCTTACAGTCATAAGTGGGAGGAGATGGCTGTTAGGAATGATGAGAAAAAAATAGTAGTAATAGTAGTGCAGACTTAGTAAATAGTTTGACAGTGTTGAGGGAATTATTTTTTTAGCAGAGTGATGGTGTTTGGAGAAAAAAGTGAAGGGTTGTTCGCAGACAGTTACTAGGAATTTAACAAGTCTTCATTAGCTATCTTGGGTGAACCTAGCCTTAATATGTTTGGCTTAGTTTGACCAACATAGCTAACTTTTAAGGGTTATTAAATCAGTTTTGCCCCATTTTACGACTGTCATAAATGGGACTCGGTTGCCAAGTCAAAAAGAGGTCTGTGAAAATATTTACTGACCCCTCACATCCTGGACACAAATTGTTTCAACTCCTACCCTCAAAAAGTCACTACAGAGCCCTGCACGCCAAGACAACTAGACACAACAGTTTTTTCCCGAATGCCATCACTCTGCTAAACAAATAATCCCCTCAACACTGTCCAACTTTTTACTAAGTCTGCACTTCTATTTCTACAAGTTTTTTCTCATCATTCCTATCATCCTTTTCCTCCCACTTAGGACTGTATAATTGTAACTTGTTGCTTGTATCCTAAGATTTTTATTAATATTGTTTCTTCATTGCTTATTTGACCCCTATGACAATCATTAAGTGTTGGACCTCATGATTCTTGGCAAATCTATATTTTCTTTTATGTACACTGAGAGCATATACACCAAGACAAATTCCTTGTGCGTCCAATCACACTTGGCCAATAAAGAATTCTATTCCATTCCATTCTATGCGCCTGAATTTCGATCGCAGGGGATGCTGCATTGGTTGTAAGTGTGGAAAACTCTCATCACTTTTTTCAGTACCGTTCTAACTCTGAGCAGTCACTAAGTGCATGGTTGCAAGTCAAGGACTTTCTAAACACCAGAAGAGGAGGGGTGGGTGGGAATAAAGCTCTTCATGGCACCGGACCAGATTATCTCAGGGACCGCCTTCTGCTGCACGAATCCTAACAACCAGTTAGGTCCCACAGAGTGGATCTTCTCTGGGTCCTGTCAACTAAACAATGTCGCTTGGCGGGACCCAGGGGAAGAGCCTTCTCTGTGGCGGCCCCGGCCCTCTGGAACCAGCTCCCCCCAGAGATTAGAATTGCCCCCACCCTCCTTGCCTTTCGTAAGCTACTTAAAACCCACCTCTGCCGTCAGGCATGGGGGAATTGAGACCCTCTTTCCCCCTAGGCCTTTACAATTCTATGCATGGTATGTCTGTATGTATGTTTGGTTTTTATATTAATGGGCTTTTAATTGTTTTTAACATCAGATTACTATTGTACACTGTTTTATTGTTGCTGCTAGCCGCCCCGAGTCTCCGGAGAGGGGCGGCATACAAATCCAATAGATAGAGAGAGAGAGAGAGAGAGAGAGATGAGAGAGAGAGAGAGAGAGAGAGATAAATAAATACGTCTAAGGTTCCGGTGTCAGAGTTGGGGGGAAAAGAGCTGGAAGGAAAATGCTCAGCTACCTCCAGAATTATCCCTGTCCTTTTTTTCCCTAAACCAGGGTCTGTGTGAGTTTGTACAAGGTGTATCTGCTAAGCTGCTACCAGCCGTAGGCTATAAATCTTCCTCCCTCTACTCCCACTGCAGGGGGAAGTCCATTAGTCTCTTGTTTTATGCTGACCCTGGAAATCTTGGCAGGAGTTGCAAATCACGAGCCAGTGAAACTTCATTTTTTTTCCCCCCACTTCAATTTCTCTGCTGAAATTCTGGCCTGAAGCCACTTCACCGCTCTTAGCTGTAGATTCTCGGTCAAAAGTTCTTGCTGTAAATATCGGATTTTCAAGGTCTCTGCTTGGCCAGGAGTTTGGGCCGGCTGCTTAGTCTCCGCCCAGCCTACCTCGCTGGGTGGTGGTCGTGGGAATGTAAACTGGGGACCTCCGCCTTGAATTTTCTCAAGATGCAGAGATAGATGGAGAGATAGAGAAATGATAAAATAGAGTAGAAATAGAATAGAAAAGAAAAGAGCATAACAGAATAGGGAAAAAAATATTGGATGCACAAGGAATTTGCCTTGGTGTATATGATGCATAAATAGAATAGAATAGAATAAACTATAGAATAGAATAGATAGAATGGAACAGAATAGAATAAAATACACAATTTTATTTATTTATTTATTTATTTATTTATTCGATTTTTATGCCGCCCTTCTCCTTAGACTCAGGGCGGCTTTACAACATATTAGCAATAGCACTTTTTAACAGAGCTAGGCTATTGCCCCCACAATCCGGGTCCTCATTTGACCCACCTCAGAGGATGGAAGGCTGAGTCAACCCTGAGCCGGTGATGAGATTTGAACCACTGACCTTCAGATCTACAGTCAGCTTCAGTGGCCTCCAGTACAGCACTCTACCTGCTGCGCCACCCCGGCTCCATTACAATACAGTAGAATTTCTTTTATTAGCCAAGTGTGATTGGACAGACAAGGAATTTGTCTTGGTGCATATGGTGCAGAGAGAGAGAGAGAGAGATAATGGAGTGGAACAGAATGGAAGAGTATAAACTATAGAATAGAATTTCTTTTATTGGCCAAATGTGATAAGGAATTTATCTTGGTGCATAAGATAGATAGATAGACAGACAGACAGACAGACAGACAGACAGATAGATAGCCATGGCAACGGCGGCGGAGGACGTAACATAAACGGAAAAGAAAAATCTCAGAGACCGCCAAGGACTACACAGTCCTTTTCTTCTTCCTCCTCCTCCCCTTCTAGCACTGATGAAGTTACCTTGTTGGGTCATGAAACATCTGCAAAACAAACAGCCAAGCTTAGAGACCGCCAAGGGCTCCAGAGTTTAGCTGGTGCTTAAAAAGAAGGCAGAGATTAGTGGTGACTGACACTGGTGGGTTGCTGGCCTTATGGGACAGAAGATTTGTTTAGTTTGGGTTCTGAGTTCTAATCATCCTTTCCCACTTCCTCTCCCAGGCCATCAGTTCCTCCAAGTGCTGCTCAAGGCGTCCATCAAGGCTTGGCAACAAATCAAGTCAACCAGGTAACATCTGAGCTCTTGGAATATCAGTCTTTCTCTTGAAGGAAGAGTGGATGGGTCGAAAGGGAGGAAACACTGAAGGTGGAGGAGGCTGTGGTTGTATGGTGCCGATAGCAACAGGACTTATAGACCGCTTCTAGCCCCTCTAAGCGGTTTACAGAGTCAGCCTATCGCCTCCAACAACCTAGGTCCTCATTTAACCCACCTCGGAAGGACGGGTCAACCTTGAGTCAGTCAAGATCGAGCTTGAGGCTGTGGGCAGAGTTTTAGTGTTCTAACCAGTGGAGGTGGGATGGAAAGGAAAGGGGACAAAAGAGAGAAAAAGAAAGAAAGGATGTGGAGGAAAGGAAAGAGAGAAAAAGAAAGGAAATAGATGGAAAGATCAGAGGCAACGTGAGAAAATATTATTTGACTGAAAGAGTAGTAGATGCTTGGAACAAACTTCCAGCAGACGTGGTTGGTCAATCCACAGTAACTGAATTTAAACATGCCTGGGATAAACATAGATCCACCCTAAGATAAAATACAGGAAATAGTATAAGGGCAGACTAGATGGACCAGGAGGTCTTTTTCTGCCGTCAATCTTCTAGGTTTCTATGGAAAGGGAAGAGAGAGAAAGAGAAAGAAATAGGATGGGAAGGAAAGAAAAGAAAGGGCAGATGAAAGCAGAAGGAAAGGGAATGAAAGAAAAAAAGGTTGGAAAGGAGAGGGAATGGAAGGGAAGAGAGAGAAAGAGAAAGAAATAGGATGGGAAGGAAAGAAAGAAAAAGGCAGTTGAAAGGAAAAGAAAGGGAATGGAGAAAGAAAGAAAGAAACAGGATGAGAAGGAAAGAACAGGTGAAAGGGCAAGTTAAAATAAGATTGATATAAATTTTTCCTTAAAAAAAAATATATTAATTTATTGAAAAAGGAAGGGGGAAAAGGGGGGTACAAAATCAAAGGGAGGGGGGAGGAGGAGAAAAGAGGATACACATATAATGAGTTTGAAAGTAAAGATTACAGAAGTCCATTATATTCCCTAATATATATACATTGGTTTTTTTTTTGAAAAATAATTTTTATTGATTTACAAAAGAGATTATGTACAAAGGGAGAAAGATACATCGATTAACAACATTGTGATAACCTGACACATACTTGCTGTTATGCCATGATTACTCCATTCAGTTATTTTACTAAACCAGTACATATCATAACCTATTGTGGTTAATATAGTACATCTCTATAGTTCGTTATCTTTTGGGTCTTTTAGATCTTCCTCCCTACCCCTCCCCCCCATTGAACTATAATAGTTCTAAAAGGTCTAAATTGTTTGTTTGGGCGGCATATGGGAGCCGCGGTTTCGTTAATGTAGTATTTATATCAATATATCTAATATATATACATTGTTATATAGCAGTTCGTAACATTACAGTAGTCCTATTCATGTTTCATTCTCGGTTTACATTCCAATGAGCAAGTATATAATTTATTATCTATATCATACGTTACTTAATAAGTCTATTCAAAACATTGGGATATAATTAGTCTTACTGTGTTCCATAATTTTTCCCTCAATGGAAACATCTCATTTCCTGCTGTCTGGACAGTTGGTTGCCCTGCCTGTTTTCTAACCAGCCCCTTCATATTTTAGGCAACCCCATCAAGCACCCTGAAGATGCCGCCCAGCTCAGCCGCGGCCACTGTGGCCTCCATCACCCAGACCTCGGTTGGGAAAAAGAATTCAGGTCAGTTTAAATTTAGCAACCCGGACAGCATCTTTTGACCTTGTTGAAGTACGGCAACATCAGGGAGGGTGGAGGGGAAAAAACAACCACAAGAGATTAAAAAATATATATCCCAGCGATTAAAGCCCAGATTTCGAAGTGTTGTTACATGAACCTGCCCCCCCACATCGACCCGGATTGCCAAGCTTCAAAATTTTGACCACTTGACCACGGAGGATGCTCCGTCTGTCATTAAGTGTCAAAAACGGTCTTTAGGTCATTTTTTTTTCACCTGCCGTTTGTGCCGCTAAACAAATCGTTGTAAGTCAAGAACCACTTCTGTTCATTCAGAAACCTAGAGATAGACGGCAGAAAAAGACCTCCTTGTCCATCTGCCCTTATGCTATTTCCTGTATTTTATCTTAGGATGGATCTATGTTTATCCCAGGCATGCTTAGATTCAGTTCCTGTGGATTTACCAACCACGTCTGCTGGAAGTTTGTTCCAAGGATCTACCACTCTTTCAGTGAAATAATATTTTCTCACGTTGCTTTTGATCTTTCCCCCAACTAACTTCAGATTGTGCCCCCTGGTTCTTGGGTTCACTTTCCTATTAAAAACACTTCCTTCCTGAACTTCATTTAACCCTTAAATGTTTTGATCATGTCCCCCCTTTCCCTTCTGTCCTCCAGACTCTACAGATTGAGTTCATGAAGTCTTTCCTGATAGGTTTTATGCTTAAGACCTTCCACCATTTTTGTAGCCCATCTTTGGACCCGTTCAATTTTTATCCATCTCTTTTTGTAGGTGAGGTCTATACAGCGGGATCACAATCCCCCTCTTCCGGCTTGTTATACCTCTAGCTATGCAGCCAAGCATTCTGCTTGCTTTCCCTACCTCCTGACTGACCTATTTGTCAGAAATCACGACCCCTAAATCTTTCTCTTCTGAAGGTTTTGCTAACACAGAACTGCCAATACAATACTTATTTATTTCAAAGATCCAGCTGGCTGCCCGTCTTAGAAACCCAGCCCTCTGGCTGGCTGCCAACCGCAATAAAATTGATTGATTGATTGATTGATTGATTGGATTTGTATGCCGCCCCTCTCCGGAGACTCGGGGCGGCTAACAACAGTAATGAAACAATGTACAATAATAATCCAATAAATACTAAAAATGACTTAAAAACCCATTAATATAAAAAACCAAACATACATACAGACATACCACACATGAAATTGTAAAGGCACCGAAATTTTAAAAAGCTTGGCACCTTCACCGCCCGCCTAAGAATACCCCAACAGCCATCCGCAGGGTCTCTCCTCATTTAACCCCACCGCCTGGATAAAGGACAAATCTTTATAGCCTTCCAGAAGGCTAAAAAGACGGGCAGGGGAGGGGGGGCTGGCCAGATGTGGGGCATTATCCCACATTTTCAATTACACACCATTTGGAGAGATTAAAGCGTAATCCCTTCGTACAAAACGCAGAAGGCAGGAGCTGGGTTTCTGAGGGTGCTCAGGCATTTCTGCAGCCGTTGGAAAGTGGAAAGGCCCCTCAAACTCAATTTTGGATAGAGGGGTTTGAACCAGGGGTCAAATCTACTTGCCTTCTTCTCTAATAACCGTTTTATTTATTTATATTGATTTATTAATTAATGACATTTCTGTGCCGCCCTTCTCAAGGTGACTCAGGGCATTATAAATGCAACAATAGGTAAAGAAATCTTAATGACTTTAAAAGAATTATACAAATCACTAAAAAGTATTAAAACCCCCATATACAGTCAGACGCATTCATCCAATTCAATCGTACATAATATTGGCCGGAGACAATCTCATCACTCACGGCCCCATGCCCGTTGGCAGAGGTTTACGAAAGACGAGGAGGGAGGGGGTGGTACCTATCTCTGGAGGGAGTTCATTCCAGAGGGCTGGGGCCGCCACAGGGAAGGCTCTTCCCCTAGGCCCCACCAGCCGACATTGTTTGGCCGACAGGACCCGGAGAAGGCTGACTGTGGGACCCAACCAGCTGCTGAGATACATGTATTGAAGATAGGGCTTTGTAGGTGAGCAGTGTGGTCGGGTGATAGGAAAAGCAAGTAGGATGCTTGGCTGCATAGCTAGAGGTATAACAAGCAGGAAGAGGGAGATTGTGATCCTGCTCTATAGAGTGCTGGTGAGACCCCCATTTGGAATCATACTGTGTCCAGTTCTGGAGACCTCACCTACAAAAAGAGATTGACAAAATTGAAGGGGTCCAAAGACGGGCTACAAGAATGGTGGAAGGTCTTAAGCATAAAACGTATCAGGAAAGACTTCATGAACTCAATCTGTATAGTCTGGAGGACAGAAGGGAAAGGGGGGACATGATCGAAACATTTAAATATGTTCAAGGGTTAAATAAGGTTCAGATAATAATAATAATAATAATAATAATAATAATAATAATAATAATAATAATAATGTGTTTTTAATAGGAAAGTGAACCCAAGAACAATGGGGCACAATCTGATGTTAGTTGGGAGAAAGATCAGAAGCAACAGGAGAAAATATTATTTGACTGAAAGAATAGCAGATGCTTGGAACAAACTTCCAGCAGACGTGGTTGGTAAATCCACACAGTAACTGAATTTAAACATGCCTGGGATAAACGTATATCCATTGTAAGATAAAATACAGGAAAGAGTATAAGGGCAGACTAGATGGACCATGAGGTCTTTTTCTGCCATCAGTCTTCTATGTTTCTATAATGCATTATATAAAATCAGCTGTCTTCCATGGGGATGTCAACACTCTGATGACGTTAGTATAGGACTAACGAAAGCTTAGTTAATTTTAGTAGTTTTTAATAAATTTTAAACGTTCCGGAGATCGCAATGGCTGTTGCCTCTTCATTTGTATATTCTTGTATCAAGAATTGTCCTAAAAAATGCAAATACCAGCTGTATTTATAAACGAGGCAGCAGCCATTGCGATCTCTGGAACATTTAAAATTGATTTAAAACTACTAAAATTACTTAGCTTTCGTTAGTCCCCTACTAACGTCATCAGAGTATTAAAATCCCCATTGAAGAAATACCCTTGTATATAAATAAGTTTCTTATTTAAATGAATCCTGCTGCTTCGGTGTGCCAGGCTGTGGTTTCTGGATTTTAATTTTCTGCAACAAACCCTGGATAGAAATGCGCATCTTTGGTGCCACCAAAATCCCCCCCTTAAGAATCACACCTGGCAAAGCCGTCGAAATTGGACCCTTGGAAGGAAGGAGGTGGGATACTAAAGAGAAATAGCTCAGAGGTTTGCTGGGAATTCTGGGACGAGGTGAAAGACCTTTTTTATTTGAGCTTTGGTTATCTGCTAACTTCCGTGATTCTTTCTCACTTAATTAATTTCTTTTCATGATGCAGGAGCTGCAAAGACTGTCGCATCTGTCGCTGTGCCGCCAGCTACGTCCATCTCAGCCGCTGCTTCCCAGTTCAGCAAAGACTTCCCATTTGCTCCATCGGGGTCAGTACTGCCCCAACTCCCCATCCTCTCCTCTCTTTTTGAACGGTGGCGGGGGGTCATTTTAAAGGGGTGGCGTATCGCGGATGTAGCACCAAGCAGTGACCCAAGAGACTCAGTTTTCAGCTTTTTCCAGGACATTTTGGCTCTCAAAAGAGAAAAAGCCAGCTGGTGAAGAGACGTCCGCGCCTCCAGAAATTGCCACTGTTAGACAAATTTCCCCCCAAATAAGACACCCTCTGATAATAAGCCCAATTGGGTTTTTGAGTGCTTGGCAATAAGGCCAAGCGGTTATTTCAGGGTTCAAAAAAATATATAAGGGTTTTATTTTAGGGAAACTGTCTCTATCTATCTATCCTCGCTATCTGACATCTATTCTATCTGTCTGTCTGTCTGTCTGTCTATCATCCATTTATCATCTATCTGTCTGTCGTTCTCTCTCCATCCATCCATTTACCTCGTTTCCGTTAAAATAAGGCATCCCCTGATAATAAGCCCAATCAGGCTTTTGAATGAAGGGCAATAAGGTCTAACACTTATTTCAAGGTTCAAAAAAATATAAGGCAGAGTCTTATTTTTGGGAAAGCTGTCGGTCTGTCTGTCTATCATCTGTCTATTCTCTCTATTTCATATCTACTGAGATATCTCCCCCGGGCCTAAACAATTTATGTATGGTATGTTTGTAGGTATGTCTGCTTAAAAAAATGGGGCTTTTTAACTATTTTAAATTTTAAATTGTAAATTATTAGATTTGTCAGGAACTGTTTTTATTGTGTTGTGAGCTGCCTCGAGTCTTCGGAGAGGGGCGGCATACAAATCTAATAAATAAATAAATAGATAGATAGATAGATAGATAGATAGATAGATAGATAGATAGATAGATAGATAGATAGATAAATAAATAAATTCTATCTACCTATCTCTGTTGCTCTCTCTTTCTCTCCATGTATCCATCCATCCATCCATCCATCTACCCTGTTTCCCCCCAGATAAGACACCCTCTGATAATAAGCCCAATCGGGTTTTTATGTGCAGGGCAATAAGGCCAAGCGCTTATTTCAGGGTTTAAAAAAAAAATAAGAAAGGGTCTTATTTTAGGGAAACTGTCTGTCTGTCTATATATCTCTTCCATCCATCCATCTACCCTGTTTCCCCCCAAATAGGAACCCCCCCCCCACCTGATAATAAGCCCAATTGAGCCTTTGAGTGCAGGGCAACAAGGCCAAGCGCTTATTTCAGGGTTCAAAAAAATACAAGACAGGGTCTTGTTTTCATGAAAACACTCTGACGGTCTGTCTATCTATCTGTCTATCATCTTCTAAGGTATTGGGCAGCCTAGAAGTCTAAATAAATAAAACCAGAGAACCTGAGAAAAAACATATGTGACCGCATAGAACAGTGGTTCTTAACCTGCGGGTGGGGACACTTTGGGGGCCGAACGCCCGTTTCACAGGGGTTGCCTAAGACCCTGGGACAAGACAAATTTCCCAGGGTGCTGAGGAACCAAAGCTTCTATTCTGGCGCCTTGGAAGTGGGAACGTATTTTCACAATCCTACCAATCAGGCGTTTCCAGTGGGGGGCGTCCCTCTAATCTTCCTGCCAATCAGTTTAAAGCTCTGTTGAGAGAATTGTCGCTAGACGTATGGTTGAGGGTCACCACAACGTGAGGAATTGTATTGAGGGGTCGCCGCATTAGAAGGGGCCGAGTACCACTGGCATAGAAGAAGCGGCGGATGGACCGCCTTCTATAAGGCAATTCTTACAAATGGGATCCGTTGGTTTGTTTTATTTTCAAACTTAGGGCTGCGTTTAACTTTGCGGCGGTGCCTTCTTCTGCTGCGACGCCGGCCCCTTCTGTTTTGGAAGGTAAGTTTTGGGGTGTAGCGTCTCCTGCTTGGGCACGGGGTTCAAGAGTAGAAGACCTCCAATGTCCCTTCCAACTCTGTTATAAGGAGAAGGTGAGAAGGGTCTCCTACTTGAGCAGGGGGTTGGACTAGATGACCTCCAAGGTCTCTCTTAACTCAGAGAAGGAGAGAAGGGTCTCTTGCTTGAGCAGAGGGCTGGACTAGATGACCCCCAAGGTCTCTTCTAACTCAGAGAAGGGGAGAAGGGTCTTCTAATTGAGCAGGGGGTTGGACTAGAAGACCTCCAGGGTCTCTTCTAACTCAGAGAAGGGGAGAAGGGTCTCTTGCTTGAGCAGAGGGCTGGACTAGATGACCCCCAAGGTCTCTTCTAACTCAGAGAAGGGGAGAAGGGTCTTCTAATTGAGCAGGGGGTTGGACTAGAAGACCTCCAGGGTCTCTTCTAACTCAGAGAAGGGGAGAAGGGTCTTCTAATGGAGCAGGGGGTTGGACTAGAAGACCTCCAGGGTCTCTTCTAACTCAGAGAAGGGGAGAAGGGTCTTCTAATTGAGCAGGGGGTTGGACTAGAAGACCTCCAGGGTCTCTTCTAACTCAGAGAAGGGGAGAAGGGTCTTCTAATTGAGCAGGGGGTTGGACTAGAAGACCTCCAGGGTCTCTTCTAACTCAGAGAAGGGGAGAAGGGTCTTCTAATGGAGCAGGGGGTTGGACTAGAAGACCTCCAGGGTCTCTTCTAACTCAGAGAAGGGGAGAAGGGTCTTCTAATTGAGCAGGGGGTTGGACTAGAAGACCTCCAGGGTCTCTTCTAACTCAGAGAAGGGGAGAAGGGTCTTCTAATTGAGCAGGGGGTTGGACTAGAAGACCTCCAGGGTCTCTTCTAACTCAGAGAAGGGGAGAAGGGTCTTCTAATGGAGCAGGGGGTTGGACTAGAAGACCTCCCAAGGTCCCTTCCAACGCAGTAATTCTCTTATTCTTTTGGCAGCTTCCGCCCCCCAAGCAAAAGAGCCGAACCAGCCTGAAGCCTTTTCCCTTGGAGGAGGAATGAAATTTGCCCCCGTCCCGGAGGCCCCTTTTACTTTTGGGGGTCCCAACCCCCCCAGTCTTTCCGTCTTCGGCAGAGCCAGCACCGGGGATCCTGCTGGGCTCAGCAGCAACGGACAAGCGGGTGAGACTCCCCTGCCCTTTGCGAATGCCCCCAAACAAGGCGAGATGGCCATCCAGGCTTCGGCAGCCGGAGAGACGCTGGGCAGTTTCTCCGGCCTCAGGGTTGGCCAAGCCGACGAAAGCGCCAAGGCCACTCTGGCTAAGGGACCTTCCACTGCCACAGCCGTAGTGCCACAGCCAGCTGGATTTTTGGCCGGAAACGCTCTGTCGGTGAGCAAGCCTGCCGAGGCCACCCCTGCTGCCTTGACCACAACGGCTGTTTCGGTGACCGGTAGCATCTTCGGCAACGTTCAGTTGGTCAATCCTGGTCCTCCCGGCATCTTCAGTCTCGCAGCGCCGATGGGCGGTGCCAAAACTCCGTTTGCCTTTGGGGGCCCTCCGGTCAGCACCCCCCAAGCACCGTCATCCGCATCTTCGGCCCTTCCACCATCCACCCCAACCCTCTCCTTCGGGGGTCTCTTGAGCTCTGCGTCCACGCCCGCTACCCTCGCGAGTAAGGGAGAAGAAGACGCCAGAACGACCCCTCCTGAGAAGCCACCTCTGACCGAGGGGGCCACATCGCCCACGGCACAGGTTGACCCCCAGGCGCCCGCCCTGGCCTCTGAGCAGCGCCCAGTAGAAGCGCCCCCTTTAGCAGGGGCAGAAGGAGGAGGGCAGCTTACGGCTCCTTTGGAAGTGGCGCCTAGCAAAGACGCGACTCCTGCCTCGGTGCCCGGTGAGCCCAAGACCGAGGGGCTTCCTCCTCAGAGCCCTGCAGAAGAGCAGACCCCAGCCTCCTCAACTCCACCGGCCATCGGTTCACAACTCACAGAACCCACCGCCCCCCCTCCAACCCCCACGGTGTCCGTGCCGGCCCCACCCAGCAACCCCTCGGCCTTTACCGAGGCTGTCGCGACCTCGACTGGATTCGCACAACCCTCCGGACTCCCTGCTTCTTCCTCTCCTTCCACTGGCTCCGCCTTCAGCCAGCCCACCACCGTGGGTTTAACCAGCCCTTCTGCTACCCCCGTCTTCGGCCAAGTCTCCGCGGCGACCCTCCCAGTCTCTACCCCCTTCGGACAACCTCCAGCCACCTCTCCGTCTTCGTCGGCCGGCACCACCGGGTTCAACACCTCGGTTTTTGGGACTGTAGCCGCTTCGGGCTTCGGCCAGTCGGCCTTCGGACTAGCCCCCGTTTATGGCCAGAACCCCTCCAGCGGGTTTACGTTCAACCAGGCCGGCTTTGGAGCGACCCCATCGTTCGGGCAAGCGGCTTCTTCCACCCCTCCAGTATCCAGCAGCGGGAGCGTCTTCGGGGCAGCGTCCAGCACTAGCACGGCCAGTTCTTTCTCCTTCGGACAGCCTTCGACCACGGGTGGACTTTTCGCTCAAAGCAGCGCTCCTGTTTTCGGGCAGAATTCCAGCTTTGGACAGAGTGGGACCATTTTTGCCAGTCCAGCTTCTATGACGACCACCACTCCGACTTCTTCAGCTGGATTCAGCTTTTGCCAAGCTTCCGGTAAGGTCTCCAAGGTGCCACCACGCATGACGCAACTGTCATAAATACAGTGGTACCTCTATTTACGAAGAAGCAGCCATTTTTCCCATAGGAATCAATGGAAAAGCAAATAATGTATGTAGTCATTTCATTTCATTTATTCATTTGTCCAACACACAATACATATGGAAGAGAATAGACATGAAGTAATATATATAAAGATAATATGTAAAAATAGAGGAGAAGATATATGAAAGGAAGAAAGGAAGAAAATATATATGATATATGAGATAAAGGAAAGACAATTGGACAGGGGACGGAAGGCACACTGGTGCACTTATGCTCGCCCCTTACTGACCTCTTAGGAACCTGGAGAGGTCAATCATGGAGAGTCTAAGGGAGAAATGTTGGAGGTTAGGGGTTGACACTATTGAGTCCGGTAATGAGTTCCATGCTTCAACAACTCGATTGCTAAAGTCATATTTTTTACAGTCAAGTTTGGAGCAGTTAATATTAAGTTTGAATCTGTTGCGTGCTCTTGTGTTGTTGCGGTTGAAGCTGAAGTAGTCATTGACCGGTAGGACGTTGCAGCATATGATCTTGTGGGCAATACTTAAATCGTGTTTTAGGCGCCGTAGTTCTAAGCTTTCAAGGCCCAGGATTGTTAGTCTATTTTCGTAGGGTCTTCTGTTTTAAGTGGAGGAGTGAAGGGCTCTTCTGGTGAAATATCTTTGGATGTTTTCTCTTCTTTTTTTTTTCAATATTTTTTTATTATTTTTCATTAGACATCCAAAGACAAACAACATTCAACATTCAAGGAGCTACCATTGCTCTGCTTATCATAGAAGTCTAACTAATACAAAAAAAATGTCTAACTATAATCAGATCGATTCAGAAATATAACACTCACACTCTATATTCTTATTAAATTTAACTCTATTGTTTATAGTTTATGATTTCTATAACTTTAATTAATTTTCTTATCTATAAAATATAAAATACTTAAACTAGTAATACTATATAAAAAGATAATACTTTAATATTAGTAACATTATAAAAATACTCTATGTTTTTATTATTTTTAAACCATTACGTTCTGTCTATTACTAACTATCCTGTTATTTAATTAATTAATTAATATTCACTTATTTAATATAACTAAAAAATATTCTTCCATCTATGCATACAATTAACTTTCTAATTGATAAATTCAAATAATTATAAATTCTTACTTATATAATTTTACCACTATTTTAAAGATTCCACCATTTATATACTTTATCCCATATTTTATAAAATTCTGTTTCAGCTTGGTTATTCAAACGTTTTGTCATCATGTCTAGTTCTGCACATTATATAATTGTTTTAAATACTTCTACATCTTTTGGTATTTCCTTTTCTTTCCATTTCTGTGCATACGTAATTCTTGCTGCAACTAATACATGAATTATTAAATAATAAATTTCTTTTTTATACTTCGTATTTGAAATACCCAGTAGGAAAAATTCGGAGATTTTTTAATCTTCCCCTTTGTTATTTCATTTATCCATTTCTCTACTTTATTCCAATATTTCTTGGCTTCAGAACATGTCCACCATGCATGGAAATATGTGCCAATTTCTTTTTTACATTTCCAACAAACGGGTGAAGCAGTAGGAAACATTTTGGAAATCCTATATGGTGGAAGGTGCCATCTATAAAACATCTTGATTTGATTTCCTTTGAAAGAAATTGATTTTGTTATTTTCCAATTATACACCCATATCTTTTCCCGTGTTTCTAAATTTATCTCTTTGCCAAAAATTTTGCACCAGCTGATCATATTGTCTTTCAGTATCCAGCCTATCGTTCTATGATTTATTAAATATTTATATACATTTCCAATTAACTTCACTTGATTTTGAAGTAATAATTTACATTATTTTCTTTTCTAAAAATATAAATTTTAATATCCATTTGATATCTGAAACTAATCTGTATATATTGCCACCAATCCAAATCAATACCTAATTCTTGTATTTCTTGTTTTGTTCTTAGTTTTAATTGATTATCCAATAAGTCCCTGTATTTCCAAATCTTTCCTTCTTTTATGAAATTCGGGTGGGAAATGGCTTCAACAGGTGAAATCCATTCTGGCATCACATGGACGTTTTCAAAGGTGTCGATGTCCGAGATGTGGTATGGGTTCCATATCTTTGGATGTTTTCTTTTCTTTTTTTTTCAATATTTTTTTATTATTTTTCATTAGACATACAAAGACAAACAACATTCAACATTCAAGGAGCTACCATTGCTCCGCTTATCATAGAAAAATACAAAAAAAAAAGTCTAACTATAATCAGATCAATTCAGAAATATAACACTCACTATATTCTTATTAAATTTAACTCTATTTTTTATAGTTTATGGTTTCTATAACTTTAATTAATTTTCTCATCTATAAAATATAAAATACTTAAACTAATAATACATATTTACATATTTACTAATCCCAAATTTTTAGATTTATTCCAAACCCAATTAACATTCAGCCAATTAACAATGATCAATTCTTAATTCATATCTATATTTCTTACTTTATATTGAACACTTCTAAATTGTCTGTATTTTCAATCAATTAACTCCTATGACATTAACTACCCTAAACAGTCCTTTTTTTAGTAAAACTTTATTTACCCAAACATTTAAAACCATTGGATGGATCCTGATTTATCATTCCATTATATAATATTTACCCAATGAAAAATACATTACTTTTTTAAAAAACTTACAGATGATTAATTAGATTAACTATTACAAGAGACTCACATCTAGAGCCCCTGCGGTTCACGTTTTCAGCGTTTGCATCTTTGAACAGTCGCTAAATGAACGGTTGTAAGTCAGGGATTATTTGTATGGGTAAAAATGCCAGTGTTTTGTTTTTCACCACCCGTTTTAACCTCTTGGCCTTATTTATTTTCTCTTTTTCTTCTAGCGTTTGGTTCCAGCAGCCCAAATACCGCCTTTGGTCAAGCAGCCAACACTAGTGGCAGCGTCTTCGGCCAGGTAATTTATCCCAAACCAGCTTCCTTCCTTCCTTCCTTCCTTCCTTCCTTCCTTCCTTCCTTCCTTCCTTCCTTCCTTCCTTCCTTCCTTCCTAGTGGCCGAAAAAAATTGCACTGAATCTGAGCAGAAGAAAATTTACAATAATGAATGTGCTGATTAATTATAATCAACCACTGTTTAAACATGAGCCACCAGGGTGTTGCAGCAGCTGAAAAAGCCAATACAATCCTGGACTGCATTAGCAAAAGGATACAACCAAGATCACACGCCTTTGTACTGCTTTTTAACACCCCTTTATAAAGGGGTGTTAGCACCCCTTTGTACTGTTTGGTGAGACCACACTTGGGATACTGTCTCCAGTTCTGTTCACCACAATGCAGAAACAATGTGGAGACCCTGGAAAGAATGCAGAGAGACTGGAAGTTCAAACATATAAAGAACGGTTGCAGGAACTGGGTATGTCTAGTCTTAGAAACATAGAAGACTGACGGCAGAAAAAGACCTCCTGGTCCATCTAGTCTGCCCTTAAACTATTTCCTGTATTTCATCTTACAATGGATCTATGTTTATCCCAGGCATGTTTAAATTCAGTCACTGTGGATTTACCAACCACGTCTGCTGGAAGTTTGTTCCAAGGATCTACTACTCTTTCAGTAAAATAATATTTTCTCACGTTGCTTTTGATCTTTCCCCCAACTAACTTCAGATTATGCCCCCTTGTTCTTGTGTTCACTTTCCTATTAACACAATGAAACTTACACACAGGAAAGAAAGATGTTTCTTCTATACTCCCTAATTTTTCCACGTAATCTCTGTCCCGTTCTATGGCCTTCCTCCAGCAAGACACAAGGGCGTGTATGTCCTGTCGGTACCACTCCTTGTTCTGGTCACGAAGCCATTTCTGCACTGTGAGAATCACCTCTTTGTCATCCTCAAAATGTCTTCCACGACTAACCGTACTTCTGTCGACTGCAGATTCTCCATAAACTGCACACAAACATTTGTGAATGTTCCCAATAGTTTCTTTCTATGCAGGGAGATATTCAATGACGACTGCTGCTTGTAATGTACGTCACTTACAGACGCCATTTCGAAACACGGCTGCAGCTACGCTATCTGTCTGAAGAAACACAAAATTTACACACGCACTCCTGACAATTCAAATAATGTATATCTAAAGTTTCACATCCGTGCCGTTACCGTAGGCTGAGGAAAAAAATATGGTGCATTACTTTCTGGGCGACCCTCGTATTTATTTATTTTTTTTGAGGTGCAGTGGAGGTGATGGCCTTGTCCGTGGCAGCCCCATTCTTTGGGATACTTCCTCCCTGCCTTTCTTGCCTGCTGTCTGGCAGATTCAAAAGAAGACGACAGGTTGCTTTTCTGGGAAACATAGACTTCCCACAGCCTGTGGCAAAGTCAGATGGACAGCATCACGCCCCACATTCAATATTTTTTTTTTAAAGAGGGAGATAAAATCAATGTGCTCTTTTGGGGACACTGCCAATCTGAACAGTTCGGAATCCGCAAGTTAAAATCCCAGCTCTGTGGGACAATCCACCAAGTTTTAGAACCTCTTAGAAAACATAGAAACATAGAAGACTGACGGCAGAAAAAGACCTCATGGTCCATCTAGTCTGCCCTTATACTATTTCCTGTATTTTATCTTACGATGGATATATGTATATCCCAGGCATGTTTAAATTCAGTTACTGTGGATTTACCAACCACGTCTGCTGGGAGTTTGTTCCAAGGATCTACTACTCTTCAGTAAAATAATATTTTCTCACGTTGCTTTTGATCTTTCCCCCAATTAACTTCAGATTGTGTCCCCTTGTTCTTGTGTTCACTTTCCTATTAAAAACATTTCCCTCCTGGACCTTATTTAACCCTTGAACATATTTAAATGTTTTGATCATGTCCCCCCTTTCCCTTCTGTCCTCCAGACTCTACAGATGGAGTTCATGAAGTCTTTCCTGATACGTTTGATGCTTAAGACCTTCCACCATTCTTGTAGCCCGTCTTTGGACCTTTGAAACTTTATCGAGATTTCCTCCCAGCCCCATGAGTGCAGTTTCACGTATTCTCGCTGTCGCCTCGGTCGGCTTTCGAACATATATGCAAATAAATCTGTCTCCCACTTCATTTTGACCGAATGTCTGAATAGCCTGCGCTTCCTTCTTTGGAGATGACCAAAATTGGGCAAGCGTTTGTCTGGCGCGGTGCAGGAGTTGGACTAAAAGCCCTCCAAGGCCCCTTCCAATTCTATTCCAATTCCAATGAAGAGCCTCGGTGGTGCAGTGGTTAGAGTGCAGTCCTGCAGGCTACTTCTGTTGATCGCCGGCTGCCCGCAGTTTGGCAGATCGAATCTCAGCAGGCTCAAACTTGACTCAGCCTTCCGTCCTTCCAATGTGGGTAAAATGAGGACCCAGATTGTTGGGGGCAATACGCTGATTCTGTAAACCACTTAGAGAGGGCTGTAACAGCACCATGAAGCGGTATATAAGTCTCAATGCTGTTGCTATTTTCCTTCCTTCCTTCTCTAACTCTGCCACTGCCAGCAGTTCAATCCTCACCAGGCTCAAGGTCAACTCAGCCTTCCATCCTTACGAGGTGGGTCTAATGAGGACCCAGATTGTTGGGGGCAAGAGGCTGACTCTCTGTAAACCGCTTTGAGAGGGCTGTCAAAGCACTGTGAAGCCGTATATAAGTCTAAATGCAATTGCTATTTTCCTTCCTTCCTTCTTTCCTTCCTTCCTTTCCTAACTCTTCCCACTGCCAGCAGTTCAATCTGCACCAGTCTCCAAGTTGACTCAGCCTTCCACCCTTCCGAGGTGGGTAAAATGAGGACCCAGGTTGTTGGGGGAATAGGCTGACTCTCTGTAAACTGCTTAGAGAGGGTTGGAAAGCACTGTGAAGCAGTATATAAGTCTAAAGGCTATTGCTATTGCTATTCTGTTATGACTTTTCTAATAAGGCTACAACACTGGAAGCTTGTAAGAAGAGATTGGACAACCATTTGTTGGAAGCGGTGTAAAGTTTCCTGCCTAAGCAGGGGGTTGGGCTGGATGACCTCCAAGCTCCCTTCCAACTCTGAGGCTTTGTTTGAATCGGACAGAGCTGATCTAACAGTCTTCGTTTGGTCTTTCGCAGCCTGCCTCTTCCGGAGGGGTTGTCTTTGGATCCGCTGGCGGCGGGAGAACGGGAGGTTTTTTCAGCGGCCTGGGAGGTAAACCGAGTCACGAGGCGGCCAACAAGAACCCTTTCGGCTGTCCTACCGGCGGTTTTGGCGCCTCAGCCAATCAAAGTAAGTAGAATCGAGGGCTCAGCCACCGCAAGGCCTATTCTAGTTGAATAGCAGTCTCTTTGCGGGCTGCAGATCGACAGGGCACATAGGTCCTGGACTTACGACCAGTCACTTAGTGACAGCTTCAACATTGCATCCACACTGGGAACGGTGACTTACGACTGGTTTTTTCTCACCCTATCGCGGCACGCGGTCAAAATTCAGCTGCTCGACCACTGATGTTGAAGCCTGATTGCATTACTAAGGTTAACAAAGGCATTGGTCCACTTAACAGTTTGCGGGAAGAGGGGTCGTAGAGCGGGGCAAAGCTCAATTAGCAACTGTCTCGCTTGGCGATGCACATTTGGGCCTCATGGTCGTAAGTCGAGGACCGCTGCACTTTTGCCTTGGTTCCCTAGAGTCAATTTCTGCATCAACCATCAACAGTAAAAGACCTGTTAATATAAAATTAAAATTGTGTGCGGAAAAACGGTGATGATCCCTTTTTTTTCCTCCAGCACCACCGTCGTAACTACAAACGGTCGTAAGTCAAGAAGCCTTGTAGGGTTTTTTTTTATCCTGATGAGAAAGGAAGAGCAGGCTGTCCAGCAAACAGGGAAATCAGAGAATTATCAGGGAAATCAGTAGTTCAGGAAATATCAGGGAATTCGTGAAAAAAACAAAATAAATCGGGGGGGGGGGGGGGACGACAAACTGGATTAAAATGTTTAAAAGTCAGGGGAAAATTGTGTTAAAAAACCCGGATCGCAGAGTCAAGCAAAAATGAGCACAACAACTTGCTTCCTCAGCTACCGATATTTCTCCATGGCTTAGCCGTTTGGTATGACGTCATCTCAGGCTCAAGCTCAATCCAGACAAGACGGAGTGGCTGTGGGTACTGCCTCCCAAGGACACGTCCATCTGTCCGTCCATTACCCTGGGGGGGGAGGTATTGACCCCTTCAGAGAGGGTCCGCAACTTGGGCGTCCTCTTCGATCCACAGCTAACTTTAGAAAACCATATTTCAGCTGTGGCGAGGAGGGCGTTTGCCCAGGTTCGCCTGGTGCACCAGTTGCGGCCCTATTTGGACAGGGAGTCTTTGCTCACGGTCACTCATACCCTCATCACCTCGAGGTTCGACTACTGCAATGGTCTCTGCATGGAGCTACCTTTGAAGAGTGTTCGGAAACTTCAAATCGTCGAAAATGCAGTCACGCAAGCAGTTTTGGGCCTTCCAAAATATGCCCATGTCACACCAACACTCCTGCAGTCCTCATTGGTTTCCGGACACAATTCAAAGTGTTGGGTATAACCTATAAAACCCTACATGGCATAGGACCAGATTATCTCCGAGACTGCCTTCTGTACGAATCCCAGCGTCTGGTGAGGTCCCACAGAGTTGGTCTCCTCAGGGTCCCGTCAACCAGACAATGCCGGCTGGCGGGGCCTAGGGGAAGAGCCTTCTCTGTGGGGGCCCCGGCCCTCTGGAATCAGCTCCCCACAGAGATTCGCCTTCCGTAAGAATTTGAAAACACATTTATGTCGCCAGCCTTGGGGCCCTTAGACCCCAGCCTTTGCCCAATGAATACATTTGGTGTGATAGCATGCGTGTGACTTTTTGATTTTAAATGTTTTGTTTTAAGAAATTTTTAAAAGTTATTATCCTATTAATGGGCCTAGAATGTTTTATTTACTGTACTTTTTCCTAAAATGTCGTAAAGTTCACGGAGAGGGGCGGCATATAAGTCCAATTAATATAATAAATAATAAAATTAAATAAATAAATCTACGATCACGCCTCAACTAGATCGCAAGTCACATGGAAATCGTCCGGGAAATATCCGGGAATTTCAAAATGCTTTCCCCTTGGACACCCTGGAAGAGCCGCTTGCTAATTTCTCCCTCCCTTCTCCCCGTCGCAGACACGTCGACTCTTTTTGGAAACAGCGGGGCCAAAAGTTTTGGATTTGGCACGGCTTCCTTTGGTGAACAGAAGCCGATGGGCACCTTCAGCTCCGGTGGAGGAAGTGTGGCATCCCAAGGCTTTGGATTCTCCAGCCCCACCAAAACAGGTACTCAATTCCCCGCAAGCTCCAACCTCAAATTAAGTTGTTTTCCATTATTAATAATCTGTTTACTAGATTAGCGCCACATTTCCAAATAGCCGCTGCCTAATTTGGTGGGGGTAAAATCAGGAGGCTGATTTATGGATAGTTCCTCAAGCTTAAAAAATTTCCCTGGCTAAGTTCTCCGGCGAGTTTTGCCTGGTTTTGTTAAGCAAATCGCCGCCGTTGTTGAGGTCGTTGCAAAGCTGTTAAGCGAATCCAACATCCGTTGCTTGTCAGAAGGTTGCAAAAGTGTTCTGCTTGGCCGGCTGGCCACACAACAAAGCAGTGTACAAACACACACACACACACACACTGAAGCAAAAGGCAAAGTTCTCTTTATGTACAAAATTGGCCTAGAGCCACAGCAACTGCACAGGAATGTTGGTTTACGATCCAAAGGTCAGGGTTAACAGCTCAAGCCGGCAACAAAAGTCTCTGTGGCTTGCTTCTGCCAATTACTCACTTGGCTTGAGTGTCAGAATTCCAAAGTTGTCAAACCATGAAGCGTCAACGTCTCTTTTTCTCTCAAATCCGAACGATAATTTCCCACACCGCCTTTCGCAAGCCCTTCCCTTTTTAAACCCGCTGCAGCTTCCTTGATTGCTGACAGCTGTTCCTTAGCATCTCCGTCTGCGTCTACACAGCTGCTCCCGGCGTCCCAGCATGCTACGCACCCTGACATTGAGGATGGGATCATCCATCACCTCATCTGACCCAGATGAGGCCCTGACTGGGAGATCCTACAGGCTCTGCAGGTCTCTCTCCCTCTCCTTCCACATCAACCTCTCTGTCCCCTTCACTGTCTGACTCTTTGTTAAGCCAGACAGGTCTTCTTTGATCTGACAGACCCGGCTCCTCTGAGTCAAAATCAGTGACCAGAGGAGCTGGCTGTGAGCCAACCACAACAAAAAGGCCGGGGGGGGGGGTCGCTTCAACTATCTTAAATAATAATAATAATAATAATTTATTGGATTTGTATGCCACCCCTCTCCGAAGACTCGGGGCGGCTCACAACAACGATAAAAACAATATTATACTGGCACAAATCTAATATTAAAAAAATCCAAAAACCCTATCATAATTAAAAACCAAACAGCACATGCATACCAAACATAAATTATAATGAGCCTGGGGGAAAGATGTCTCAAATCCCCCATGCCTGGCGGTATAGGTGGGTCTTAAGTAGTTTACGGAAGACAAGGAGGGTGGGAGCAGTTCTAATCTCCGGGGGGAGTTGATTCCAGAGGGCTGGGGCTGCCACAGAGAAGGCTCTTCCCCTGGGGCCCGCCAAATGACATTGTTTAGTCGACGGGACCCGGAGAAGGCCAACTCTGTGGGACCTTATCGGCCGCTGGGATTCGTGCGGTAGCAGGCAGTTCCGGAGGTACTCTGGTCCAATGCCATGTAGGGCTTTAAAGGTCATAACCAACACTTTGAATTGTGACCGGAAACTGATCGGCAACCAATGCAGACTGCGGAGTGTTGTAGATACGTGGGAGAATCAGGGAAGCCCCACGATGGCTCTCGCGGCCGCGTTCTGCATGATCTGGAGTTTCCGAACACTTTTCAGAGGTAGCCCCATGTAGAGAGCGTTACAGTAGTCGATCCTCGAGGTGATGAGGGCATGAGTGGCTGTGAGCAGTGACTCCCTGTCCAAATAGGGCCACAACTGGTGCACCAGGAAAATCTGGGCAAACGCCCCCCTCGCCACAGCCGAAAGATGATGTTCCATTGTCAGCTGTGGATCGAGGAGGACGCCCAAGTTGCGGACCCTCTCTGAGAGGGTCAATAGTTCTCCCCCCAGGGTAATGGACGGACAGATGGAATTGTCCTTGGGAGGCAAGACCCACAGCCACTCCGTCTTGTCTGGTTTGAGTTTGTTGACACCCATCCAGTGTGCGTAGAATACCAGTCGGTTGGCCAAGCGTCCAAATTTTGATCACGCAACCAAGGGGACGATGGTTAAGTGTGAAGAGCAGTCCTATAAATCCCTGTCTCTGCTGCCTTTGCGACTTCAATGAATGATTGAAAGTTGAGCGCTGCCTGTAATTTACAACATTGAGGAAATTTCGCAACCCGCGGAATATGATGGCCGTTTGTCCAGAATCCACCAGATTCCCTTCAATAATTCATCCGGTGTTCTTTTTTTAAAAAAAATTCACTTCTCTTCTCTCTTTTCTACTCCCTTTCTTTTTTTATTTTTTCCCCCCCAGATCGTTTTGTGTTTACAACTAAGGTGTGTGTGTGTGTGTGATATCTTATTACATTGGGCCTAGACTGAAATTTCACCCAGAGATATTAAAAGCGTCCATAGTCAAAAGAGAAAGAACAATGGCCTTGCTAGCTCTCGAACCAGTCCGCAGTTTGGGTAAAAAATTTTTAAAATATGTAAACATTCAGAGGAGATTTTTTGTGATTACAAATGTAATTCTGGGCAATTCCTTATTGATTTATTTTTTCATCGGGAAAGTTTTTCCTAATAGGAAAAAAAAGATGTTTTGGATTTTATAACTAAAAAACGGAGGCAGTTCTTGATAGAAGTAGATCTCGACTTACAACAATTCATTTAGTGACCCTTCAAAATTATGGGAGAGAGGAGGGGGGAGTAAGGAAAAAAGGAGAGAAGATGGAAGAGAGAAGGAAGATGATAGAAGGAAGGAAGGAAGGAAGAGGAAAGAGAGAAGGGAGGAAGATGAGAGGGAAGGGGAAGGAAGGAGATGTGAATGAGGAAAGAAAGGAAAGAAGGAGGGAGATGGAGAGGAGGGAAGGAAGAGGGAGTTGTAGAGGAGGGAGGAAAGGAAGGAAAATGAGAGAAGGAAGGAAGATGGGAGAGAAGGGGAAGGAAGGAGTGGAGAATGAGGGAAGAAAGGAAAGAAGGAGGAGATGGGGAGGAGGAGCGAGCTATAGAGAATGAAGGAAAGGAAGGAAGATGAGAGGAAATGGAGGGAAGGGGAAGGAAGGAGATGGGAATGAGAGAAGAAAGGAAAGATGGAGAGGAGGGAAGGAGGAGGGAATTGTAAAGGAGGAAGGAAGGAAGATGGGAGGGAAGGAAGGATGAAGGAGCTTTGAAAAAGAAAGTGAGCTAGGAAAGGAAGGAAGGAAGGAGAAGCGAGAAAGCTATAGAGAAGGAAGGAAGGAACAGGTGGGAGGGCGAAACATAGAAACCTAGAAGACTGACGGCAGAAAAAGACCTCATGGTCCATCTAGTCTGCCCTTGTACTATTTCCTGTATTTTATCTTAGGATGGATCTATGTCTATCCCAGGCAGGTTTCAATTCAGTGACTGTGGATTTACCAGCCACATCTGCTGGAAGTTTGTTCCAAGCATCTACTACTCTTTCAGTCAAATAATATTTTCTCACGTTGCTTCTGTTCCTTCGCCCAACTCACCTCAGATTGTGTCCCCTTGTTCTTGTGTTCACTTTCCTATTAAAAACAATTCCCTCCTGGACCTTATTTAACCCTTTAATATATTTAAATGTTTCGATCATGCCCCCCTTTTCCTCCTGTCCTCCAGACTAGACAGGTGGAGTCCATGAAGTCTTTCCTGATACGTTTTATGCTTAAGACCTTCCACTGTTTTTGTAGCCCGTCTTTTTGTAGGTGAGGTCTCCAGAACTGAGCACAGTATTATTCCCAATGTGGCCTCACCAGCGCTCTATAAGTTCATTGTCTTTCTTAAGAAGGTGGTGAAGAGAAGGAAGGGAAGGAGAGAGGACAGAAAAGAAAAAAAGGGAGCAAGAAAGGAAGGAAAAAAAGAGAGATAAGAAATAAGGGAGGGAAAGATCAAAGGCAGAAAAACCACACAGCCCTTCCCTCTTCTGGGCCCTGGAGAAGCACAAAGCTAGAGCCCCTCCAAGAAATTCCCCCCTTCCTCCTCCTCCCACCTTCAAGGCTTTTCTCCGCTGCCCCTTTCAAAGAAGAGGATGAGCGGCCTTTGAGCTAAAGCCTCCAGGGACCACCGGCCATCCTCAGGGCAGCCTTAAAGGGAAAATGAAGAATATATATATATTTTTCCCCCCGGGCACGGCTGATGCTCAAGACTTTCCAAAAAGAGGCCGGGCTTCAGCCAGTGGCATTTTTCCGCCCCGTCCCTTTCTTCTTCTCCTTCTCCTTCTTCTTCTTTCTTCTTCTTTCTTCTTCTTTCTTCTTCTTCTTCTTCTTCTTCTTGTTGTTCTTGTTCTTCTTCTTCTTGTTCTTCTTCTTCTTCTACTTCTTCTTCTTTCTTCTTCTTGTTGTTCTTGTTCTTCTTCTACTTCTTCTTCTTGTTCTTCTTGTTCTTGTTCTTCTTTCTTCTTTTTTCTTCTTCTTGTTCTTCTTCTTCTACTTCTTCTTCTTGTTCTTCTTGTTCTTCTTCTTTCTTCTTCTTCTTGTTGTTGTTCTTGTTCTTCTTCTTCTTCTTCTTGTTCTTCTTGTTCTTGTTCTTCTTTCTTCTTCTTTCTTCTTCTTCTACTTCTTCTTCTTGTTCTTCTTGTTCTTCTTCTTTCTTCTTCTTGTTGTTGTTCTTGTTCTTCTTCTACTTCTTCTTCTTGTTCTTCTTCTTGCTCTTCTTCTTCTTCTTTCTTCTTCTTGTTGTTGTTCTTTTTCTTCTTCTTTCTTCTTCTTCTTGTTGTTCTTGTTCTCCTTCTTGTTCTTCTTCTTTTTCTTCTTTCTTCTTCTTGTTCTTCTTGTTGTTGTTGTTCTTCTTTCTTCTTCTTGTTCTTCTTGTTGTTTGTTCTTGTTCTTCTACTTTTTCTTCTTGTTCTTCTTCTTGTTGTTGTTCTTCTTGTTCTTCTTGTTCTTCTTTTTCTTTCTTCTTCTTGTTCTTGTTGTTCTTCTTCTTCTACTTCTTCTTCTTCTTCTTCTTCTCTTGAAGGCTTGTTTTCTCAGTCAATTCCCAGGCCAGGAGGACGAGGCTTCCTCCAGCCCCTGGGCTGAAACGGTTGCTGTGTGTTGCTTGCGATGAGAATTGCTACCTTAGCAACTGCTCGCGGGCGAGAGCTTTCTCTCTCTCTCTCTCTCTCTCTCCCCCATCTCTCTCCCTCCTTCGGGCTACAAGCTGCAGGCCGCCGCGGCTTCCTCCTGCAGCCGCCCTGCCTCTTTCCTCGCATGCGGGCATACCTCCCCCCCGCCCCACCCTTCCCGCCCGCTTCCTCGAATCCATGTCCAAGGGATTTCTGGTTCAGATCATGCCTGTTGAATGCCGGCCGCCTTCCTTCGGCAGTAAGTGCCTGGGGCTCCGAGGCTCTGAAGGTGTTTCTACCTTGGTGGCGTTGTGGGTTGTTTTGTGTTGACGTTTGCTGTTGGAGCCTCTGGGACGGAGGGTGGGCCCACTGCAGGACCCCTGCCCTGCCCTGTACGTGGCCCCCCACCCCCGTTATTAATTTGACTAATTAATGTATTGATTTCATTTCTATGCCGCCTTTCTCTTGAGACTCACTAGTTAGTTAACACTGTTTGTGTAACTGGTTGGGCTTGACTCCCTCTTCATTTTTATATTGAATTTATTTATTTATTTATTTATTTTATTTATTGGATTTGTATGCCGCCCCTCTCCACAGACTGCTTAATTTATATAAAATTTTATTATATAATTATATAATTGACATATACTTTTATATAAAATCAACTGTCTTCAATGGGGATTTTAACTCTGACGACGTTAGTAGAGGACTAATGAAAGCTTAGTAGTTTTATATATATATATATATATATATATATATATATATATATATATATATATATATATATATATTATTTATATATATATATATTATATTTTATATATTTTATAAATTTTAATATACATTTATATATCTATATAAATATTTTGTATTTTATACATATATATGTGTGTGTGTATAATTCTCTGCCTTACAAGGCCAAGGTTACAAGTTCAAGTCCCAGTGAGGGTATGGCTAGCTGATGAGGCCAAAATAAGGCCGAAATAGATCTATCCTAGTCTCCCTTAATTTTCAAATTCAGCAAAACCATGTGACATATATGTGTGTGTGTGTGAGAGAGAGAGAGAGAGAGAGAGAGAGAGACACGTTTGTTTGTTTTTTGCTGAATTTGATTGTTAGCCTATCCATTTCAGCGCATTCATGCATATATATATTTAAAATTATTATACACTCTGGGGAGGGGAGTTTCAGAGAGTTTGCAAAATTGAGCAGAGGTAATCCTAGCTGCTGTGGTGCTATGATGTATTAAACACTTGATCCTCTTAGTATAATTTTTCCCGAATATTCCTAAGAGGAGGAGTTCCGGTGGAAATTCTGTTTGTGATTGGGTGATTTCTTGCCTCCATATCCAAAATCTTTTGGTTTGGGGGCACAAGTTGGCTCCTTGTGGGGGTGGCGGGACACAGTGGGGCTATTACGTTTATGCACTATTTATTGAATACTTAATAGCTTTTTTTAAATTGTCCTTCCATTAAATTGTCCTTCATTATTTTTAAAACAGGAAAT
Source organism: Erythrolamprus reginae (assembly GCF_031021105.1). Lineage (NCBI taxonomy): Eukaryota > Metazoa > Chordata > Lepidosauria > Squamata > Dipsadidae > Erythrolamprus > Erythrolamprus reginae. The sequence goes on from NC_091957.1 coordinate 2,536,680, forward strand.
AATTAAATAGTATGTTTTTACCCATAAACGCTTCTTTAATCATTTTAATCATGATCTAGAGCTGAACTTTGAAAGCCATTCAAGAAAATTGAGCTACTTGCCTAATCTGTTATCATACTGAACCTTGTGGCTTCAGTACAAAACCTTAAAATGTTACTGTGCTCCTCAATAAATAATTTGTCCTTTTTGTGGCTAATTCAAATAATGTGACTTAATCAACTGAAAAAGAGTCCACGCCCCTCTTTGAAAACTTACCTTGGTCAGTAAGCTACTCCCACCCAGCCACATGACCTTGAAGCCACGCCCTGGTCACATGATTATCAAGCCACTCCCACCTGCTCACATGACCAGCAAGCCACTCCTACCTGGTCATATGACCATCAAACCACACCCGCAAAATAAGCCACAGCCGCAATGTGGCAGTAAAACTTTTGGCAGCCCATCACTTAGTGCAGTTGTAACCTTGTTTACCATTGACTTTGATGGGTGGTGGGGTCAATCGATGGGTGTCTGTCTATGTGACGTCTGTCCTTCTCTCTTTCTCTCTCTCTCTCCTTTTTTTGCCTCTGTTTTGCTCAGGTGGCTTCGGAGCTGCTCCAGTGTTCGGCAGCCCTCCCACTTTTGGGGGTTCCCCTGGGTTCGGAGGGGTGCCGGCATTCGGTTCAGCCCCGGCCTTTGCAAGTCCTCTGGGCTCGGCGGGAGGCAAAGTGTTCGGTGAAGGGGCCGCGGCAGCCAACACGGGCGGATTCGGGTAAGCCGGCCGAAAGGCCTCCTCCTCCTCCTTGTGTTTCTAGACCTCAGGATTTTCCCACCCATCCTTGCACCCCTGTGTCATTCCGGCTCCCTAGCCTTGTCCTTCGGGTGGGAAGGGGAGGAGGGAAGGAAGTAGAGAGGGGAGGGGAAAGGAAGAATACAAAGGTAGGAAGGAAGTAGAGGGGGAGGGAGAAGAGAAAGGAAAGAGAGAGCGAGAGAAAGCAAAACAAAGAAGGAGAAAGGAAGGAAGAGGAGAGTAAGGGAGAGAGGCAGGTGGGAAGAGATAGGGAGGACAGAAGGAAGGAAGGGAGGGATAGGGAAAGATAGGAAAGGAAGTAGAGAGGGAAGGGGAAAGGAAGAATAGGAAGGAAGTAAAGAGGAAAGGAGAAAGGGAGGAAGAAAAAGGAAAGGAAGAGAGAGAAAGAAAGAAAAGGGAGTAAGGGAGAGAGACAGGATAGGAAGGAAGGAAGGAAGAGATAGGAAGCGAAAGAAAAGGAAGAGAGGGAGAGGAAGTGAGAGAAGCGGGCAGGAAGAAAGGAGGCAAGGAAGTAAAAAGAGGGATGGAAGAAGGAAGGAAGGGAAAGAAGGGAAGGAAGGAGGGAAAGAAGTAAAGAGGGGGAGGGAGGGAAGGGAAGGCTTTGGTTTCTTCTGGGCTACTTCGTTGGGCGGCCAAGAAGGGCTTGTTCAGCCGCTCAGGGGCTTCCATTCTCTCAGGCCCTCCTCACCCCACTCCTCCCTCCCTCCCTCTCTCTCTCCCCCCCCCCAACCAGTTTCGGCAACCCGGCCAGCACGGTCTCCTTCGGCACACTGGCGAGTCAGAACACTCCGACCTTCGGCACCCTCTCCCAGCAGCCGACGGGTTTTGGCACACAGAGCAGCGGCTTCTCCGGCTTTGGCTCCAGCGGAGGAGGTAGGAGATGGGGGGAGGGAAGGGAGGAAGGAAAAGAGAAAGAAAGGAGGAAAAGTTGAAAAGGAGAGGGAGGGAGGGGAGGAAAGAAAGAAAGGAGGGAGGGAGGGAGGGAATAAGAAAGAAAGGAGGAAAAGTTGGGTGAGAGAGGGAGGGAAGAAAGAAAGGAGGGAAGGAAGGAGGGAGGAAAAGAGAAAGAGGAGGAAAAGTGGAGAGGGAGGGAGGAAACAAGAAAGAAAGGAGGAAAAGGGGTGAGAAAGGGAGGAAAGAAAGGGAGGGAGGAAAAGAGAAAGAAAGGAGGAAAAGTTGAGAAGGAGAGGGAAGGGAATAAAGAAAGGAGGGAGGAAAAGAGAAAAAAGTTTAGAAGGAGTGAGAGGGAGGGAAAGTGGAGGGAAGAAAGAAAAGAGAAAGGAGGAAAAGTTGAGAAAGAGAGAAGGAGAGAGGGAGGGGAGGAAAGAGTAAGAAAGAAGGAAGGAAGATAAAGAAAAGAGAAAGAAGGAAGCAAACGTTGAGAAAGGAGGAGAGGGAAGAAAGAAAGAAAGGAGAAAAAGTTGAGAGGGAGTGGAAGGAATAAAGGAAAGTAAAAAAGGAGGAAGGAACAGAAAGGGGGGAAAGGAGGAAAAGTTGAGAAAGGAAGAGGGAGGGAAGGAAAGAAAGTAAAGGGAAAAAGGAAGGAAGGAAAAGAAAGAAAGGAGGAAAAGTTGAGAAAGGAAGAGGGAGGGAAGGAAAGAAAGGGAAAAAGAAAGCAAGGAAAAGAAAGGAGGAAAAGTTGAGAAAGGGAGAGGGAGGGAAAGAAGGAAAGAAAATAAGAAAGGGAAAAGGAAGGAAGGAAGGAAAGAATTTGAGACATGAATGTTCAGGGTGTCGGTGAATTCTAGTGCTCCTTAAGGCATGAAAGTTGCCTGGGTGACTTTGGGCCAGTTACCAGCTGACAGCAAGTTCTAGTCCAGCCTTAGGCACGAGGTCCTTCCCTTTCAGCCCATCCCACCTCACAGGGTTGTTGTGCAAGAAAAACAGAAGGAGGGAAGATTATTAAGTAGGTTTCCCCACCTTGAGTTTCTCCTAGAGAGAATAAAGGTGGCCTCAAATCAAATCAATTGGGGGTTTCTTATCTGGGAAGCGTTTTGAATCCTGTCTTTTTGCAAAGTTGTATGCCTTCTTTTGACCCTTCCCCAGTAATCCTTTTTTTTTTCTCCCTTTTGTCCATCCTTCTTTTTTCCTTCCCCTCCGTAGGATTTGGCTTCGGATCGTCGAATGCGTAAGTCCGGATCCCCTGCCCTCCCGTCTCTCTGTCCAGTGGCTGCTTTTCCGTACCCGAGAGCTTCCTTCTGGGGATGAAAGATATTAAAAAGCCCTTAATCCCGCTGATTTTTTTTTAATCAGCGATGCCGGCTTTGTTGGATCTCCTCTCTCTCCTCGCAAGAGCATTAATGGAAAAGCTGAGGATCTGGGGGACGATCCTCCCCATCACACACTCCCCCCCCTCCGGAGTTATCATAATAAAAACAACAGAGTTGGACCATCGGGTTTTGATCCACCGATGTTGTTGTTAGCTTTTTTATTCATTAAACATGAAACAGTCAACTTGAACATTCAAAAACGTATCACAAATACCATTGACTGATTCTAATGGGTGTTGTTGTTGTTGTTGTTGTTATTATTATTATTATTATTATTAATTCTCCCACCTTTTAGATCCAACACGGGATTCAGCGGCTGGAGAAGCTGAACGCGCAACGGGCCTTCCACTATTCTGGGACTTTCCTTTTTTTAAACGTCGCTTCCTCCAACTTTTTATACCGAACCAAAACAGAAGAAACAAAAAAAAGAGGAAAAAAACCCCGATTGCCTGTTCTTTTTTTTTTTTCCTTTTTGTTTTGTTTTCTTTTTTCCCGTTAATGGAAATGTCGCTCGGCTTCGCTAAATAAAGCTATTTTGTCTGCTGGTCTTTGAATTCCGCCTTGGCAAACTTCAAAAGGGCAGAGAGGGGTTGTTGGTTATTATTATTATTATTATTATTATTATTATTATTATTATTATTATTATTATTGTCAGTACAACACAGCAAACGAGATCACTATGCTGGATCTCGTATTTCATCCCCAGTCGGGCGCTTCCCAAGCACCTAGGACTGCGGGATGTAGCGGCGAATTATGTGTGCCGATCCCAGTAAAGCAGCCTTTTGCAATTGACAGATGGAGATTTTGTCAATTCCAATGGTTTTCAAATGTCCCCTGAGATCCTTTGGCCCTGGCCCAGCGTGCCAAGTACTATTGTTGTTGTTGTTGTTGTTATTATTATTATTATTATTATTATTATTATTGTCAGTACAACACAGCAAACGAAATCACTGCTGGATTTCATATTTCATCACCAGTCGGGAACTTCCCAAGCACCTAGGACTGCGTGATGTAGCGGTGAATTATGTTTGCCGATCCCAGTCAAGCGGCCTTTTGCAATTGACAGGTGGAGATTTTGTCAATTCCGATGGTTTTCAAATGTCCGCTGAGATCCTTTGGCTCTCCGCCCAGCGTGCCAAGGACCACTGGGACCACTTTCACGGGCTTATGCCAGAGTCGTTGCAGCTCGATTTTTATTATTATATTATATTATTAGTAGTGGTATTAGTATTATTAGTATTATTTTGTTTTTAATGGGGATCCTTGTTGAAGGAGCTTTGGGTTGGAGGGGAATCCTTTTGAGATCTGCGTTCTCTTGGCTGATTGGTTTACTCAAGATTTAAGGTCCTCAAGGTACAACCTTAACGGATTATAACGTATGGCAGCCATAAAGCAGGCTGTTCCCCTGGAGAACAGCTGGACCGGCTACTTTTATTACCTTTCTTTCCCCGGCAGTGGTTTTTAGTGAATGCCATGATCGATCAGGATTCGACCAAGGTCCCTTCCAGCTCTATTCTATTCATTCATTCCTTTATTAAGTGAAACGTGGTTTGATATGGACCCAGTTCTCCTTAAAAGACTTGGAATACATTTATTTATTCCACGTATAAATACAAATGTATAAATAAATGTATTCCCTTATTTACTTATTTATTTATTTACTTATTTATTTACTTTATTGCTTGCTTACTTATTTATTTATTTACTTATTTATTATTTACTTACTTATTGATTGATTGATTGATTGATTGATTGATTGATTGGCCTTATATGCCACCCTTCCTTCTCCAAAGACTCAGGGTGACTCACAACATATAAACATATTTACTTATTTACGGCTCATAACATACTTACGGTACTTACTTACTGATTGATTGATTGATTGATTGATTGGCCTTATATGCCACCCTTCCATCTCCAAAGACTCAGGGTGGCTCACAACATATAAACATATATTTATTTACGGCTCATAACATACACTTCCTTATTGATTGATTGATTGATTGATTGGTTGGTTGATTGGCCTTATATGCCACCCTTCCTTCTCCAAAGACATATAAAATACAAAAACCAGTTCAGAAGTCCAATATTTAAAACAATCTTAAAGAACAACCATTTTAAAATCGTGCAGCCCTACTCCGAGGCAAGATGTTGGAGGGCATGGCTGGTTTTTTTGCAAAAATATATATATATATATATGCAGTCAGACGATTGCAAAACCTTGCAAACGGCTGTAAATATGACCCTAGTTGCAAAAGGCATGAAATAACATTCACATGATTGCAGGGTTGGGGGGGAGGGTAACAACTCAGGGCAGTTCATAGCAAAACAAACAATATGCATATCTAAAAAAACCAATTAATGTAGCTAAATATGCTGATTCTGTAAAACTGCTTAGAGGGGGCTGTAAAGCACCGTGAAGTGGTTTATAAGTTTAAATGCTATTGCTATCCATCCTTCCTTCCTGCTAGAATGCAGTATTGCAGTTTAATTCTGCCAATTGTCAGCAATTCACCACTGGCTCAAGGTTGACTCGGCCTTCCCTCCTTCCAAGGTGGATAAAATGAGGACCCAGATTGTTGGGGGCAAGAGGCTGACTCTATAAACCGCTTAGAGAGGGCTGGAAAAGCACTGAAGCGCCATATAAGTCTAAGTGCTATTGCTATCAGGGGATGGAAGGAAGGAAGGATAATTATGGGAAAAGGAAAGATTCAGCATCCAGAAGGCAGATTTTTATGTATTAAATTATTTTTATTTTTAAATATACTTTATTAGATTATTTTAAAAAACAGAAAAGGAGGATGGGAATACAAAAAAGAAAAGGGGGATGGGGTAAACAGTATTTTTATACAGGGACTTATATATATTATTGTATATGCATTGCAAATATGTCTATATGTAAATATGTATTACATTATTATTTATTAGATTTATAGCCTGCCCTTCTCACAGGGCGGCTTTCCCCATTTTCCAAAATCATGAGGACTAGAGTATTTTTCTTTTTTTTTAAAAAAAAAACAAAACAAAGATGCTTACAATTTTCCTTTTGTGGCAATGAAAGGACCCCGGATTCCTTTCCCTAAAAATAGCATCCCGGAGAAAGGATACCTCGCAAGGCCCCCGTGAAAATCAAGACCTGAGCCGGAAGGAAGGCTGCTTTGTGGCATATCTTGATTTTTTTATTTTTCCTCCCTCTGTCCATTGCGATATTGCAGGCTGCTCTTTTGCAGGAATTTTTTTGGCTTTATTTTCCCACCCCACCCCCCCCTCATTTGAGTTTTATTACGGGAGACAGCTGTGGCAGCTGGCTTTTTATCTTCCTAATGGCATCTATTAAGAATCTTTTGCATGTGGGCTATTTCGGGTCGTTCTTAACCTTCGGTATCTTAAGCCCCCTAATCGGTTTTCGGGGACCCTCTGAGATCAGAGCTAATAATAAACTAATCACTTTTTTTTCCCCTGACCCTGGTTATCTCTTGCATTTATCCACTCCTGCCCCTCTCTGAAGCCACTTTCTAAAGCATTCGCTGGCTGGGGGATTCTGGGAGTTGAAGTCCAGATATCTTCAAGTTGCCAAGGTTGGGAGACACTGGCATATACAAAAAAACAGAACAATAATATAAATCCAATTAATACTACATTAAAAACAACCATTAAGTTCTATTAAAGCTGGTTTAAAAGAAGGTTAAAAAACCTATCAAACCAATGATTCAACACTCATACTTGAAATATTAATTAAATTAAGTCTTGGGCAGAGTTCCTTCAATTATTATTATTTATTAGATTTGTATGCCGCCCCTTTCCGTAGACTCGGGGCGGCTCACAACACAATAAAAACAGTTTATAACAAATCTAATAATTTACAATTTAAAATATTAAAAAAACCCATTATTAAACAGACATACACACAAACATACCATACATAAATTGTATAGGCTCGGGGGAGATATCTCAGTTCCCCCATGCCTGACGACAAAGGTGGGTTTTAAGGAGTTTGCGAAAGGCGAGGAGGGTGGGGGCAGTTCTAATCTCTGGGGGGAGCTGGTTCCAGAGAGTCGGGGCCGCCACAGAGAAGGCTCTTTCCCTGGGGCCCGCCAACCGACATTGTTTATTTGACGGGACCCGGAGAAGGCCCACTCTGTGGGACCTAACCGGTCGCTGGGATTCGTGCGGCAGAAGGTGGTCTCGGAGATATTCTGGTCCGATGCCATGAAGGGCTTTAAAGGTCATAACCAACACTTTGAATTGTGACCGGAAATTGATCGGCAACCAATCTAACCATCTCACACCTTTCCTCCTTCCTCGCCAATAATTATTTTTTAATTATTATTTATTAGATTTGTATGCCGCCCCTCTCCGGAGGTTTAGCATCACCCCTTTCCTACCTGAAAGCGAAGGCACAGCTGGGTATTTTAACACACACAACCACACCGGCGGCTGTGTGGCTGAGGCCTGCGTTCCTTTCTGCAATCGTTCCCGGTCCAGAAATTGGAACAAGCATTCCAGTCTGGCAGCTGGTTCCTCGGCTAAGCTGGCTGGGATCCAGTTATATCGGCGAACAGTTAATCTCGGCTATGGACCCCTTGCCCCCCCCCTCTCCTGTTAGTATCTCTGGTACGCAAGATCAAATGGCGTTTGTCCAGCAGAAGAGAATAAATCTGCATTTTGTTTCTTTTAAATTCACAAGCCTTCTCTGGCCACCTGTCCCCTACCAAGACTCCAAGCAACCCACAAACAATCCATAAAACATCATTACAAATACAGGTCTCCTCGACAATTGGGATCAATTTCTATCGCTAAGCAAAGTGATGGTTAAAGGGAGTGGGGTTTGATTTTACAGCCTCTGACCTGGTTGTTAAGTGAATTATGATATTGACAAAATTGAATGGGTCCAAAGACAGGCTACAAGATGGTGGAAGGTCTTAAGCATAAAACGTATCAGGAAAGACTTCACGGACTCAATCTTTTTAGTCTGGAGGACAGAAGGGAAAGGGGGGACACGATCGAAGCATTTAAATATGTCAAAGGGTTAAATAAGGTCCAGGAGGGAAGTGTTTTTAATAGGAAAGTGAACCCAAGAACAAGGGGACACAATCTGAGGTTAGTTGGGGGAAAGATCAGAAGCAACATGAGAAAATATTATTTTACTGAAAGAGTAGTAGATCCTTGGAACAAACTTCCAGCAGACGTGGTTGGTAAATCCACTGGACCTGAATTTAAACATGCCTGGGATAAACATAGATCCATCCTAAGATAAAATACAGGAAATAGTATAATGGCAGACTAGACGGACCAGGAGGTCTTTTTCTGCCGTCAGTCTTCTGTGTTTCTATTCAAACCACAGCTTACTAGCCCAGGTGTACCCTGACTGTTCTTTAGAAGGTCAAGCCCTGAAGCTGAAATACTTTGGCCACCCAAGGAGGAGGACTCCGTGGAGAAGGCCCTGATGTTGGGAAAGATGAAAGGCAGAAAGAGACAGCAGGGGAGGTTGGAAGGTGTCATCAATGCAACGGAGGTGGACTTGGGCAAACTCCCAAGAGAAAGGAGAAGACAGGAAGACCTGGCGTGCTGTGGTCCATGGGGACACAACTTAGTGATGGAGCAACAACAAGCATTTGTTTCATCGGACCAGATTACTTGCAGGACTGCCTTCTGCCGCATGAATCCCAACAACTGATCAGGTCCCACAGACTCGGCCTTCTCCAGGTCCACATCAACTAGACAATGTTGCTTGGTGGGGCCTTCTCTGTGGTGGCCCCGGCCCTCTGGAATCGGTTCCCCCTGGAGATCTGTACTGCCTCCACCCTCCTCGACTTTTGTAAGAGTCATCAGGCTTGGGCCGATTAGACCTTAGCCCCCTGGCCGACGAATGTTGTATATGGTAGTTGTTTGAATGGGTATGATTGACTTTTAATATAATTAAGGATTTTAGTTAACCATGTAGTTTTTATTTAATTGGTTTGATTTTATTGTAACTTACTGTTTTTCATATGTTGTGAACCGCCCCAAGTCTTCGGTGAGGGGCAGAATAGAAATCCAATAAACGGGTGGGTGGGTGGGTGGAGATAGGTAGGTAAATAGATGATAGATAGATAGATAGATAGATAGATAGATAGATAGATAGATAGATAGATAGATAGATAGATGAGAGAGAGAAAGATAGATAGATGAGAGAGAGAGAGAGAGATGAGAGAGATAGATGAGAGAGAGAGATGAGAGAAAGATAGATAGATGAGAGAGAGAAAGATAGATAGATGAGAGATAGATAGATAGATAGATAGATGAGAGAGAGAGAGAGAGAGATGAGAGAGATAGATAGATGAGATAGATAGATAGATAGATGAGAGAGAGAAAGATAGATAGACAGATGAGAGAGAGAAAGATAGATAGATGAGAGATAGATAGATAGATGAGATAGATAGATAGATAGATAGATAGATAAAATTTTAAGGTCTTCATTCCCAAAGCACGGATTGAAGTCAGTGCTTCTTAAGACGAGAACCCAGCAAAAAAGATTCACAAAGAATCAGACACAACTTAAAACGAAACAACCACAAAAGCTGCAGGTGTGGCTAGTACCTGGCGCCCAAACCAAATTGCATCTTGACTTCCAGGTCCTTTCGGTGTTTCTCGCTGACCCAGAAAGACGGAAGGAGAACCGGATGATTTTAAACGCACCAAGAAAACATTCCAAGCTTTTTGTCAACTATCGGTCTATTTTGACCCTTTGTCCTATTCTTTTCAATCCTTCTGTTCTCTTAAACGTCGCAAAGGAGCCGGTGTTATCTGGCGGTTGTCGACGGCGGCCCAGCCACTGGACATCTTGTGTGGGCATTCGTCACGGCGACAAAAATAGACCTGCGCTCTAGCCAAGATTGCTGACTCTCAAAATGCTCTGCGTTGTTCGCTCGGCCTCCCAACAGGTTTGAGCTACAGAGAAGATCCTGGTTCTAAACCCTGCGAAATATCTCCAAGCTGAACTCCTACAGGTGCAACCGAGACAGATGTTGGCTTAAAGTCTTTTAACCGGGTCACATATAGTATGTCGCAGTATGACATGCATACAGACTGGAGGAACCTCACTTAGCAGCAGTGACTGTGAAAGATCAAGGAGTCTTGGTGGATAATCAACTAAATATGAGCCAGCAATGTGCTGCAGCGGCTAAAAAGCCAACACAATCTTAAGCTGCATCAACAGAGGGATACACTCCAAGACTAGGGTGGCATCGGACCAGAATACCTTCGGGACTGCCTTCTGCCGCACGAATCCCAGCGACCGATTAGGTCCCACAGAGTTTTGCCTTCTCCGGGTCCTGTCGACCAAACAATGTTGGCTGGCGGGACCTAGGGGAAGACCCTTCTCTGTGGGGGGGCCCCGACCCTCTGGAATCAGCGCCCTCTACTTCTAATCCTTCCCCCAACTAACCTCAGATTGTGGCCCTTTGTTCTTGTGTTCACTTTTCTATTAAAACACTTCTCTCCTGAACCTTATTTAACCCTTTCACATATTTAAATGTTTCTATCGTGTCCCCCCTTTTCCTTCTGTCCTCCAGACTCTATAGATGGAGTTCATGAAGTCTTTCCTGATCAGTTTTATGCTTAGGACCTTCCACCATTTTTGTAGCCCGTCTTTGGACCCGTTCAATTTTATCAATATCTTTTTGTAGGTGAGGTCTCCAGAACTGGACACCGTATTCCAAATGGGGTCTCACCAGCGCTCTCTACAGCGGGATCACAATCTCCCTCTTCCTGCTTGTTATACCTCTAGCTATGCAGCCAAGCATTCTACTTGCTTCCCTACCGCCTGACTGCACTGTTCACCCATTTTGAGACTGTCAGAAATCACAAACCCTAAAGTTGAATGTGTTTGGGACTAGCCCTTCTCCACGTCCATCATTTCCCTCCCCGATATCTCTGTGAGATGCAGCCAGTGACCCTTTAGTGACCCTTCGAAGTTATAACATCGCTGTCGACCATTTTTCATGCAACCCAGAGGGTCGTTAGTTTATGGAATTCACTTTCAGAAGAGGTCGTGACAGCTGTCAGCCTGGAGAGCTTCAAGGCAGGATTAAACAGATTCATGGATGCCAAGCATATAGATGGTTATTGAAACGGGTGTCCAAGTGCTGCCTCTATGTTGGTTGAGGCAGGCAGGGTTCCCTTGAGTACCACTTGTTGGGGGTCAAGGGAAAGGGAGGGTCTTGCCTTCTCCTTCTGCTCAAGATCCCCATGGACAATTGGTGGGCCACTGTGTGACACAGAATGCTGGACTTGATGGGCTTTGGCCTGATTCAGCAGGGCTCGTCTTAGGTTCTTAACCATTGGGGTTTCTCCTGGGTCATGGGATCAAAATTCAGACCCCTGGCAATCGACTCATATTTATGATGGTTGTGGCATCCTAGGATCACGTGACCTTCCAACAAGCAAAGTCCATTGGGAAGCCAGCTTCCCTTAACAACCCTGCTGCTAACTGCCACAATCGTGGCCAAAAAACCGGTCATAAAGTGAGGCAAAACTCGTTTAACAAACATCTCCCTTAGCCACAGAAATTTTGGGCTCGGACTGTGGTCAAGAGCAACTGTATTTGATTTCCCCCCTCCCCTTCCTCTTTTTTTTTGCACAAATAAAATCACATCGGTCCATTTCTCTTTTGGGAAAAAAAAATGCCGTTTAATTTTTTTGCTCTTTTTAAACATTCGTGGTTGTTTTTTTAAATTTCCCTAAAAGCAGAAATATTCCTCTCTTCTTTTTTTCATCTTAACCTCTTTTATTATTTCAACACTTCTTTTTCAGTGCCCATTCCTGGTACTTTAAAAAACAAACCCACACATACACACAGAGTAAATTCACAGTATTTTTGCCAAAGGGGTGGGGGAATGGTTCTTATTGCTGAATCAAAAATCCAGGGCAGAAGGTTGGTGGGGGGAAGTAGACAGGGCCAGTCCCGTTGTTCTTGAATGTCTTTACTTTTCTCCTGATGAAAGGGCTCTTCTTTTTCCCGTAAACTCCACCTTCCTTCTGAATTCTTTGGCCCTTGTCTTTTGGTGTGTGTGTGTGTGTGTGTGTGTGTACGAGTGAGTGAGTGAGTGAACTGGGTCTGCTCGACAAGCCCAAATCAAAGACTATTCACAGTGATGCAGTGATGATCCCTCTTACCCAGAAGAACAAACATGGTTGAACCTCATCTACTAGGGCAGTGATGGCGAAGCTTTTTTTCCCTTGGGTACCGAAAGAGCATAGGTGTGCACTATTGTGCGTGCACAAGTGCCCCTACCCATAATTCAATGCCCGGGGAGGACGAAAATAACTTCTCCAGGCTGGAAATGGACGGTTTCCCAACTGGTGAGTCCAGTAGGCTCGTCTTTCAGCCTCTCCAGGCTCCAAAGGCTTTCCTGGAGCCGGGGGAAGGTACAAACACCCTCCCGCATCCCCCTGGAAGCTCTCTGGAAGCCAAAAACGCCCTCCCAGAGCCTCTGTGTGAGCCAAAAATCAGCTGGCTGGCACAGACATGCACGCTGAAGCTGTTCTAGGGCAACAGCTCGTGTGTCTGCAGATATACCAATACATGCCACCTGTGACACCCATGCCATAGGTTCACCATCACTGTACTAGGGGTTCCTCAGATGTGTCAGCTTGACCACGCGTGGACTTTGACTCCCAGAATTCCCCAGCCGGCGTGCGCTAAGGGGTAGCAGGAGGCCCATCACACCCAGCCAACCATGTCCAGATTGAGGTCAGCCTCTGCTTCCTGAACTTCCTGACAGAGAAAGGCAATTGTTGCGTTCTGTAGCGTTCTGAAGAACCACCAGCCGCTTTTTAGGAAGGAAACCATGGTGAGAAACACCTCCATTGTTTCCACAGCAGATCCCATCACACTGACCGGCTGGGGATGATGACAGCTGGAATCTCCCATGAGGAAGACCTCAGATGTCCTAGCCAGTGAAGGACTGCCATATTCAGCACTACTGGTGCACCCTCCGAGGCCGTCACGGGACGAGATTTGACTTATGTGCATGCGCAGCCAACCGAAATCTTATGTGAGGATGCACGCGAGAGTGAGATTTTGGCAATTTTCGGCAATATTTTTGCTTCCACGCATGCACAGAAGCAAAAAATTGGTGAACATTGCCGAAACCTCACTCCCGCGAGCGTCTTCACCCAAAATTTCGCTTGCACGCATGTACCAGAAACTGGAAGCTCAGCTTCCTGGCACACACATGTGCCAAGGAGCTGCTATTCTGGTTTCCGGCACTCCACATGTAAAGACCAGCTGTCTGGCGCGCCTGTGCACACCGGAAGCCGGAAGAGCAATGTGCAACAGCTGCCGTGCCTAGAGAGATAGTTCTGCATGCCACTTCCAGCACATCTGCTGTAAGTTCCCCATTACAGTGATAGACCAAGCCTGGAAGAATAAATTTAGGAGTATTGAGTGCATCTGAGTGGACAGAATTTTGTAAGAAACACAGAAGCAGCCTTCAAGTATTACGCAGTCAAGGACTGAGAAGACATTGGTTTGGCATTGTTTCAGAAGACGGAACAAGAGATTGTGAGAGCTTAAATCACAAAGGAGATGTTTTGGGGCTGAACATCAGTAAATAAGTCCTATCGGGAGATGTTCACAACAGAGGCCTCAAGAAGAACCGGAAAAACAGATAATCCAACATCCCTCCCAAATTTGGAATTGGAAACAGGGAGAAAATGGAAGAACAGGACTTTTGAAACAGAGTTGTAGCCAGTTGGTATAACCTGGTCCTCTCTAAAACCTGGTTGTTTTCTTGCAGATGTTTCCTTACCCAACTAGGTAACATCATAATAACTAGTTGGGGGAATTGCCTCCTGTTTATAGACAATGTCTCTGCACTTGGTTGTTTTCTTGCAGATGTTTCATTACCAAATTAAATATTATCCGTGCCAGCTGGCTTTAAACTCCCCTGGAGTCTTTTGCCAAGAATATGGTCATTTCTGACTGCTACGATGTTGTGTGAGACACCTCTCTTGCGCACATTATGTGCAGAAACAGCATTGCAAAGAACCAGCTGGATTTTATTTGATTTTTTTAAAAAAGAATGCACCTAGCCCAAATACTTTTTGCCTCTGAGATCCAGCCCAGAAGAAAAGCTAACCATGGTTTCCCAAGCTTTGCAAAAAAGACGCACAAACCAGCTTCCTAAGATTTCCCTCCTTTATACAGTGATACCTCGTCTTACAAACGCCTCGTCATACAAACTTTTCGAGATACAAACCCGGGGTTTAAGATTTTTTTGCCTCTTCTTACAAACTATTTTCATCTTACAAACCCACCGCCGCAGCTGGGATGCCCTGCCTCTGGGCTTCCGTTCCGTTTTTGCGCTGCTGGGATTCCTGAGGCTCCCCTCACTGGGAAACCCCACCTCCGGACTTCCGTGTTTTTGTGATGCTGCAACAGATGTCCGGAGGTGGGGTTTCCCAGTGAGGGGAGCCTCAGGAATCCCAGCATCGCAAAAACACAGGTCCAGAGGTGGGGTTTCGAGGACTTCAGTGTTTTTGCGATGCTGGGATTCTCCTGCTGGGATTCCCCTGCAGCATTGCAAAAACACAGAAGTCCTGAGGTGGGGTTTCCCATGGAGGGGAGCCTCAAGGGAATCCCAGCAGTGCAAAAATGGGCACTTTGGTTGGCAAAAGGGGTGAATTTTGGGCTTGCCCGCATTCATCGCTTTTCCATTGATTCCTATGGGAAACATTGTTTTGTCTTACAAATTTTTCACCTTAAGAACCTCGTCCCAGAACCAATTAAGTTTGTAAGACAAGGTATCACTGTACTTCCTCACTGCAATATCTCCCTGTGTTTTCCACAGGCATCCAGAGAGCTTCACACCCCTCTGCGTCTCTAGCAACACAAACCTATTTACCGTTAGATAATTAATTTCTGAAATAGCCAGGAGGCATAAAGACGGTGCCTGGAGGATGTGCTGAAAATGCAACGAGACTCTTTAAATTAAACTATGCCCCCTCATACCTCAAATCAGCATACAATTTGCCAAATTAATTTGGCTGTCCGTGATGCCAGGCTTTAAACCGAGTTCTGTTCTTGCAAATCCAACTCTCACCGAAGAGCCTTAATTTATAGATATATGCAGGCAGTCCTTGACTTAATGGCCACATTTGCGTTTTACCAAAATGTTTTCAACCTTCCTCGCCACAATGGCTAAGTGGATCTGACTTCGTCGACTTTGATTGACAGAAAGTCTCCCTAGGGAATTGCATGGCCCTGGTACACCACAATCGTCATGAGTCAGTTTTAAGTCGAGGACTACTTGTAATATCCATTTCCCATCTTGAGATCTCCCTGTGGTGCCCTTTCCAAGAACCTAGATATTTGCGGCTCTCAAAGGTCAGCGATTTCCCCTGTGTCTATCCTGTCGATCGCCTTCCTACTTCCAGCTGGAGGCTGTGAACCTCAACAGAGAGGCAGGGGGAAATATCATTCTTTCTTTTCAAGGAGCAAATATTCTTGATTTTAGATCTTTCCAGCTCCGATCACAGCCCCGATAACTTCTCTTATCTAGCTAGAAATATTTATCTGCTTCAACACTTCTCAAAATCCCAAGGCCTTGTCAGCAAACGTGCAATAAACCACGTTTAAGCCGGTGTTTCTGCATTCACACTGGGGTGGGGTTTTTTTATGATGTTTCCCCCCACACACGCTCTTTTCCTTGGGCAAAGGAAAATATTCTGTGCCTTTTGCATTCTTCTGTAACATTTACCCAGAAGGAAGTCCAACTTTTTGTTTAACACTTCCAAAATTCATTCATTAATTCAGACTCTGTTCTCGGCTGGTTTGCATCCATTACCCTACTTTCTACTTGGGCATAGTGAACAGTAAATTATTTTTAATTCATTCTGCATCCTGGATCTTCGTTCTTCGCCTTAAAACAATAAACGTCGGCTTTCAACTTTGATTCCCTCCCTTTTTCTATTTTTTCTTTTCTTCCCCCCACCCCACCAATAAAAATATAGGGCTTTTTCGCTCTGTGCAAAAAAATCTACAATCTCAGCTGTGCTTAGCATGAAGCTGTAAAATGGGGAAAATTCTAAATGGAAGTGTCGTTGTGATTATTTTTAGAGGAGAAACAGTGAAAAAAATAAATAGGAAACGATAGAAAAGAACAACTGGAATCAAATCTTGGTCAGCAGGAGCCACTAAGTGGACAATGGGATGAGAGACTGTGTAGAAAAGAGTTTGGCTTTCTGCCACAGGTAGAAGTTCAAATGGTGCTGTTTGAGATGAACTCAACCGGTGCCATTTCAGCCTGCGTTCAACCCCAGGACAGAAACAAGGCTGGGGGTTTTTTTTGGGGGGGGGAGAGAAATTGGGTCTTTTTAGACCGTTCCTATCCCCCCTAAAGCTTCTGCCACAGGCATTAAAAAGAAACAGAGAATACAATTCCTTGCTGGGACCCAAATGCAAATGTTAAGGCAAATGTTTGGCAACTCAAAAGCAAACAGCTGAGGTAAGGCCACACAACTTGGCTTTTCGGGGCGAAAACCAAAAAATGGAACAGGTACCACTTTCAACCCATCATCCACGCCCTGGTCCACGGAAATTTACAGTCCGCATTTGTGCACCAGAAACTGACACAATCATTCACTCATTTTCTTTCTTTTTCTTTCTTTCTTTCTTTCTTTCTTTCTTTCTTTCTTTCTTTCTTTCTTTCTTTTGTTTTCTTCCTTTCTTTCTTCCTTACTTTCCTCCTTCCCTTTCCTTCCTCCTCCCTACCCCCTTCCTTCCTTTCATCCGTCTTTCCTCTCCCTTCCTTTCCTTTTTTCTCCTTCCTTCCCTCCTTTTTTCTTCCTCTTTCCTTCCTCCCACCCTTCCTTTAATCCATCTTTCCTTTTCTCTCCTTCCTTCCTTTTTTCTTCCTCTTTCCTTCCTCCCTCTCTCCTCCCTCCCTCCTACCCTTCCTTCCTTTCATCCATCTTTTCTCTCCCTTCCCTCCTCAGTCCTCCCTCCCCTCCTTTTTTCCTTCCTCTTTCCTTCCTTCCTCTGTCCCAACTGATGCCACCACCCCTCTTTTCTCCCACCTCCTCCAAATAAAACCCACTTTTTTTTCTTTCTTTCTCCAGAAGCCGCCCCACCTTAAACCCACCAGACAGAACATCAGAGAACCACCAAAGGGAGGAAAAAGCGAATTTTTTAAAAACCTGGAAGTAAGAGCAGGGGGCGTTGGGAATCAGGCAACTCGCGCCCCCCCCCCTGTTCCTCCCCTCACACACACAACACACCCCCAGGCTAGAAATCTTGAAGGCAGTCCTTAAAGTTGACCATGGCAAGCACAGTGAAATCCGTTCTGATGGAACAAGGCAGAATGGCTGCGTTTTGCTTTTTTTTCTGATAAATGAGTTTAAAAGTGCACCTCTGTTTTTGCTGATTTTTTCTCTCTCTCTCTCTTAAATACGAAGTGTTTCTATTTTTTTTTTTTTACCCCTCTCCGTTCCTCTGTTTCTCCGGCCTCCCCCCCTTGCTACAGGGGGTTTCCGATTACCGATGCTTTGGGGGTATCACCACTAGGGGGCGCCCGTCTTTGGGCCTCCACATGAGGACCTGGGCATCGTTGGCGTTGGGTTTGACCAGGGCACTGGGTGGTATTGGCTCGTTCTTGCTGAGGATTTGGGGCTGCTGTTGGGCAGAAGGTTCCCTTAGCTTGGCCCGCCGCCCGAGAGGTTGGCTGGGCTCCACGTCAATGGCCAGTTTCATCCGCCACTTGATCGTCTGCAGGATAACCATCTCGTTGGTGGTGGTGTTGGTGGCCACCAGCCAGGTGGTGAAGCTTTGATCCCGGTGGATGCAAGTCAGCTTGGGCACGTTGCTGTCACTCACCGGGACCGCCCAAGTGACGCTGGGGTAGAAATTGTCATTCATGCTGATGGTGAACTTGGCTTCCTTCTTGGTGGGACCTACGATGGTGCAGGTCTCTGTGGTGTTACCGTACCAGGGGTAGTTGACACCATCCGAGTCGCTGATGGCTTGGATCTTGCCTTCGAGGAGATCGGGAAGTTCCCAACTTGACCTGGGCAGGAAGTGAAAGAGAAGGACCAAGTTGAAGAAGGTTTTGGAATGACGGAATTCATAGGATTCAATAGACAGTCAACACAAAGACAACAGAAGGAGGAGGAGGAGAAGGAAGAGGAAGAAGAGGAAGAAGGAGAAAAAGGAGAAGAAGAAGAATAGGCATACATAAGTGCACTGGTGTGCCTTTCGTCCCCTGTCCAATTGTCTTTCCTTTCTCTCACTTATCATATATATTTTCTTTCTTTCATATATCCTCTCCTCTAAGTTCACTTTACCCTTATATATATTACTGCATGTCTATTTTTCTTCCTATGTATTTGTGTATTAGACAAATTAATAAATAAATAAAATAAATAAATAAGAAGAAGTTCAGAGGATCATCAGAACTTCAGGATCATCAGACTTCAGAGGATTATCAGAACTGCAGAAAAAGCAATTGCTGCCAACCTGCCTTCCATTGAGGACCTGTTGAGGACCGAGTCAAAAAGAGGGCTGTGAAAATATTTACTGACCCCTCACATCCTGGACATAAATTGTTTCAACTCCTACCCTCAAAACAACCCTATAGAACACTGCACACCAAGACAACTGGACGCAAGAACAGTTTTTCCCTGAATGCCATCACTCTGCTAAACAAATAATTGCCCCAATACTGTCAAACTATTCACTAAGGCTGCAGTACTATCATTATTATTATTCTCATTGTTCCCATCACCCATCTTCTCCCACTTCTGGCTGTATGATTGTAACTTGTTGCTTGCAGCCTTACAATTTATATTGACTGCTTCCTAATGTGATTGGATTGTTTATTAGTACCCCATGACTATCATTAAGTGTTGCACTTTTATGATTTTTGACGAACATATCTTTTCTTTTATGTACACTGAGAGCATATGTGCCAAGACAAATTCCTTGGCCAATAAAGAATTCTATTCTATTCCATTCCGTTCCATTCCACCCTACTCTATTTTTTCATCCCATCCTATTCCATCATTCTATATTCTATTCTATTCTAATATCAGACACTGTCCTAGGCATTTAGTTGGTTCAGCTAAGCCTTGAACGGATGGAGCAAAACCACCAATGATGGTTTATTCAGCAAACTACAGTCAAACCAACCGCAGCCTGCAGTGACTTGAGAGACTAATCTTCTCAACCTCCCTAATCTTCTTTGACAGCCATCCAAAGGGGTGGCTGAAAGCCAAGCTATGCGTCTTGCGAAGCAGTGGTTCTCCGTTCGTCATCACAGCCTCAAAATAGCTTCCCAGATGACTAAACACCAGACTTTCATTTTATTTTAAAGGACAATGGTTTACAAAAGCTTCACCGCGTACATGCCCGTGGTTGCAAGCAAAGTTTGAGTTTGGATGGGGAAAATAATGTACTGGAAGGCTCCTAGTGCCCTACATGGCATTGGGCCAGAATATATCCAGAACCGCCTTCTACCACAGGAATCCCAGCGGCCGATAAGGTCCCATAGAGTTGGCCTTCTCCGGGTCCTGTCGACCAAACAATGTCGTTTGGCGGGCCCCAGGGGAAGAGCCTTCTCTGCGGCGGCCCCGGCCCTCTGGAACCAACTCCCCCCAGAGATTACAACGGCCCCCACCCTCCTTGTCTTTTGCAAATTACTTAACACCCACCTTTGTCGCCACACATGGGGGAGTTAAGTTATCCTTTCCCCCTAGGCTATTACAAGTTATGCATGGTATGTTTGTGTGTATGTTTGGTTTTTTATAATAACGGTTTTTTAGTTGTTTTTATTAATTGGATTGTTACATGTTGTTTTACCAACTGTTGTTAGCCGCCCTGAGTCTGCGGAGGGGGCGGCATACAAATCCAATAAATAGACAGACAGACAGACAGACAGACAGACAGACAGACAGACAAATAAAAAATAAATAGATAAATAAATAAATAAATAAATAAATAAGTAAATAAATAAGTAAATAAATAAATAAATAATCTGCTTTGCAAAGCCAACCCCGCCCCGTGTTTCCAAAAATGGTGGTTTACTGCAGCTTGGCTGGCTTGTCAATCCAGCCAACCAGCTGAGCTGTTTATTGAATAAGCATTGTGTAACCAAGGCATGAAATTTGAAAGAACAGGTTAGGGATGGTTTAAAAAAAAAAATCTATCCGTGCAATCGCTAGGAATGGAAACCAGAATTTGATGGCGTATAATCAATCAACTTGGTGTGATGCAACAGGAATAATGGACCACGATTTAATTATTTTTTTTAGATGAGTTTGAAACAAACCATATGTACACACTGTATACATACTATATAACACACACAAACACACATAAATAGAGAACCTATGACTTGTTGAGTCATTATTTTAGACATATTTCCTTATGTAAACAGAAAAACAGAAGGATTGTGGCTGGATGATTATGGAGAAGCCGGTGGGAAGTAAAAAAAAAAGCAATTTTTGACTTCCCACCAGTTTCCCCATTGTCTGCTTGTAGGATGCTGGCAGGGAGCGTTGAAAAGACAGAGAGAGAGATGACACGGAGGGAGGGTTATATAGATGAATGGGAAGATAGAGAGAGAGAGAAAGAATGGATAGACAGTGTAAGTTTGTAAATAGCTGAGATGGGGAGAGAGAGAGATGATGGTTGGTTGGGTGGGTGGGTGGGTGGAAGGAAGGAAGGATGGATGGATGGATAAATGAATGCAAAGAGAGACAGACAGAGAGATAATATGGAAGGAAGGAAGGAAAGGAAAATATTATTTTACTGAAATAGTAGATCCTTGGAACAAACTTCCAGCAGACGTGGTTGGTAAATCCACAGTAACTGAATTGAAACATGCCTGGGATAAACATAGATCCATCCTAAGATAAAACACAGGAAATAGTATAAGGGCAGATTAGATGGACCAGGAGGTCTTTTTCTGCCGTCAATCTTCCATGTTTCTATGTTTCTAAGGAAGGATGGATAAATGAATGCAAAGAGAGACAGAGATGATATGGAAGGATGGATGGATGGATGAAATGAATGCATTGAGAGACAGACAAACAGACAGATAATATGGATGGATGGATGGAAGGAAGGAAGGAAGGATAAATGAATGCAAAGATGGACAGACAGATGATATGGAAGGATGGATAGATGGATAAATGAATGCAAAGAGAGACAGAGAGAGACTATATGGATGGAAGAAGGACGGATGGATGGACGGACGGACGGATGGATGGCTAAATAAATACAAAAAGAGACAGACAGATGAGATGGATGGATGGATGGATAAATGAATGCATGGGGAGACAGACAGACAGGATGGATGGGTGGGTGGGTAGATAGATGGATAGAGATAGAGTGTGTGTGTAGGTGTTATTTAAAAAGCAGAAGCTTCCCTGACCTGCCGCAAGCAACCTGCTAAATAAATAAAAGCAATGCCAGATAAATAAGTAACTACTCCGTGCCCCTCTGCTGCATCTGCTGTTGTTCAGGAAAGCCGATGCCTTTCGGTCCAACCTCTGAGGTCAGGAAAGGCGTGGCCGACCGCTAACCATCTCTCCTCCTAGCATCCGCCCCATGTGACTTCTGCTAACTTCCAATAAGACTTGGTTTGTTCTGTCGCCCTGAAAATCAAGCGAATGTTAGCTGCCTCCAACAAGGAGCATCCTGGTTTATTTCACTCAAGGCTGCAGCAAAACAAAAAACAAAAAAAACAACAACAGCCAAACAGCTGGGTCCACCCCACCATCTTTCATAATCCCTCGCATTTGGGAGTCGAGTTCCCTTCTGCATCTGCGGAAACAAAAGCCCGTCGCTGGCCTGCTATCTTCCAGGATCATCTGTTTCTGCAAATTTGAGGAAGTCTGGTTGACGTTCCTCAGGAAATGGGTGTCTTTCAAATACCAACCGAGCCACGTTTGGGATTCGGAATGACCCTTTGGAGACCTTTGCCTTTGCCCTGGCTGAGACCGAGGGGCCAGGAAGAATGGCGTGGCCCTTTCGGGGGGATTATCAGGGTGTTTCCACCAGTACAGTGGTACCTCTACCTACGAATGCCTCTACTTATGAACTTTTCTACATAAGAACCAGGTGTTCAAGATTTTTTTGCCTCTTCTCAAGAACCATTTTCCACTTACAAACCTGAGCCTCCAAAACTGTATCGGAAAAGGCAGGGAGAAGCCTCCATGGGGCCTCTCTAGGAATCTCCTGGGAGGAAACAGGGCCGGAAAAGGCGGGGAGAAGCCTCTGTGGTGCCTCTCTAGGAATTTCCTGGGAGGAAATAGGACCGGAAAAGGTGGGGAGAAACCTCCCTGGGGCCTCTCTAGGAATTTCCTGGGAGGAAACAGGGCCAGAAAAGGCAAGGAGAAGCCTCCGTGGGGCCTCTCTAGGAATCTCCTGGGAGGAAACAGGGCCGGAAAAGGTGGGGAGAAGCCTCCGTGGGGCCTCTCTAGGAATCTCCTGGGAGGAAACAGGGCCTCCACCCTCTCTGTGGTTTCCCCAATCGCACACATTATTTGCTTTTACATTGATTCCTATGGGAAAAATTGCTTCTTACAAACTTTTCTACTTAACAACCTGGTCATGGAACGAATTAAGTTTGTAAGATTTTTATTAATATTGATTGTTTCCTCATTGTCCTATGACAATCATTAAGTGTTGTACCTGATGATTTTTGACAAATGTATCTTTTTCTTTTATATACACTGAGAACATCTGCAGCAAGACAAATTCCTTGTGTGTCCAATCACACTTGGCCAATAAAGTAATTGTAATTCTAAGCTTCCAGTGTTGGAGCATTCACAACTTCTGGAGGCAAGCAGTTCCACTGATTCATTGTTCTAACTGTCAGGAAATTTCTCCTAAGTTCTAAGTTGCTTCTCTCCTTGTTTAGTTTTCACCCATTGCTTCTTGTTCTACCCTCAGGTGCTTTGGAGAATAGCTTGACTCCCTCTTCTTTGTGGCAGCCCCTCAAATATTGGAAGGCTCCTGTCTCCCCTGGTCCTTCTTTTCATTAAACTAGACATTTATTTATTCATTCATTCATTCATTCATTCATTCATTTATTTGATTATTTGATTTGTATGCCACCCCTCTCCGAAGACTCGGGGCGGCTAACAACAATAAAAAGACAATGTAAACAAATCTAATATTAAAAATAATTTTAAAAAACCCAATTTAAAGAACCAATCATACATACAAGCATACCATGTATAAATTCTATAAGCCTAGGAGGAAGGGAAAATTTCAATTCCCCCATGCCTGACGACAGAGGTGGGTTTTAAGGAGCCTGCGAAAGGCAAGGAGGGTAGGGGCAATTCTAATCTCTGGGGGGAGCTGGTTCCAGAGGGTTGGGGCCGCCACAGAGAAGGCTCTTCCCCTGGGTCCCACCAGACGACATTGTTTAGTCGACGGGACCCGGAGAAGGCCAACTCTGTGGGACCTAACTGGTCGCTGGGATTCGTGCGGCAGAAGGTGGTCCCGGAGATATTCTGGTCCGATTTACCCAGTTCCTGCAACTGTTCTTTGTATGTTTTAACCTCCAGTACCCTAAATCAAGGGTAGGCAAAGTTGGTTCTTCTACGGCACGTGGGCTTCAACTCCCACAATTCCTGAGCTGGCATGATTGGCTCGGGAATTCTGGGAGCTGAAGTCCACATGTCATAGACGAGCCAACTTTACCAATCTAGATGGCTCTTCTTTGCCTTCTTTCTAGAGTCATATTTTTTTTTACAACAAGGCTAGGTTTAAATAGCCAAACCCCCATATCTTCTGTAGATGGTTGTTTCTTTTTAACGCCTGCTGTTTTTAACTTCCCTTTCTTCTCCAAGGGCTGGGCTAGAGTCAGCGCAAGCTTCCTCTTTTACTTCCTGTGTTAACAGCCAGCCGGGTGTCAGGGGTTCAAGCATTCCTGCCATGCCCTAGTAAGCGAAGTATGGTTGAGCTCCAGACAAACTTGAGCTGCAAGCCTAGATAGGGCTGGAAGGGTGCCCACGAGGGCTTTGAGGGCAATGATAAGGCATTTCCTACATCCCAGGGTGATTTAATTCAGCCACGTAAGGACTAGAGCAGTGTTTCTCAACCTTGGCCGTTTGAAGATGTGTGGACTACAATTCCCAGAATTCCCCAGCCAGCAACGCTGATCCAGTTCTACAGAGGAATCATTGAGTCTGTCATCTGCACTTCTATAACTGTCTGGTTTGGTGCTGCAACCCAACAGGACCGACCCAGACTTCAGAGGAGAATCAGAACTGCAGAAAAAAACAATTGCTGCCAACCTGCCTTCCATTGAGGACCTGTAGACTGCACGAGTCAAAAAGAGGGCGGGGAAAATATTGACTGACCCCTCACATCCTGGACACAAATTGTTTCAACTCCTCCCCTCAAAACGTCGCTACAGAGCACTGCACACCAAGACAACTAGACACAAGAACAGTTTTTTCCCGAACACCATCACTCTACTAAACAAATAATTCCCTCAACACTGTCAGACTTTCTCCTAAATCTGCACTTCTATTCTACTAGTTTTTCTCATCATTCCTTTCACCCATTTCCTCCCATGTTGACTGTATGACTGTAACTTGTTGCTTGTATCCTAAGATTTTTATTAATATTGCTTCTTCATTGCTTATTTGACCCCTATGACAATCATTAAGTGTCGTACCACGATTCTTGACAAATGTATATTTTATTTTATGTACGCTGAGAGCATCTGCACCAAGACAAATTCCTTGGGTGTCCAATCACACTTGGCCAATAAAAATTCTATTCTATTCTATTTTATTCTATTCATCTTCAAATAGCCAAGGTTGAGAAACCTTGCCTGATACCAGAGCTGGGTTTGAGTGCCTAAAAGGTTCAGCCTCAACCAAATCCAATTCTGGTCACCCACCATGTACACAAAATGATGCCGAGACACTAGAAAGAGTGCAGAGAAGAGCAAGGAAGAGGGGCTGGAGGCTATGGTGGCAACTTAAGTATGAGCCATGGTGACGCAGTGGTCAGAGTGTGGTACTGCAGGTTATTTCTGCTGACTGCCAGCCGTCTGCAGTTTAGCAGTTCAAATCCTACCAGGCTCAAGGTTGATGCAGCCTTCTTCCTTCCGGGGTGGGTCAATTGAGGCGCAGGATGGTTGGGGGGCAAGAGACTGACTCTGCAAACTACTTAGAGAGGGCTGTAAAGCACTGAAAAGCTTATAATGAGCCGGGGTGGCGCAGTGGGTAGAGTGCAGTACTGCAGGCCACTAAAGTTGACTGCTAGATCTGCAGGTCAGCAGTTCAAATCTCACCACCGGCTCAAGGTTGGCTCAGCCTTCCATCCTTCCAGGGTGGGTAAAATGAGGACCCAGATTGTGGGGGCAATAGGTTGGCTCTGTTAAAAATTGCTATTGCTAACATGTTGTAAGCCGCCCTGAGTCTAAGGAGAAGGGCGGCATAAAAATCAAATAAATAAATAAAAATAAATGTTGTAAGCCGTCCTGTGTCTAAGGAGAAGGGTGGCATTAAAAAATTGAATGAAAAAAAGAAAGAAAGAAAGAAGGAAGAAAAAGAAAGAAAGAAGGAAGGAAGGAAGAAAAAGAAATAAAGAAAGAAGGAAGAGAAAGAAAGAAGGAAGGAAGGAAGAAAGAAAAAGAAAGGAAGGAAGGAAGGAAGGAAAAGAAAGAAAGAAAGAAAGAAGGCAGTATATAAATCTACGTGCTATTGTTATTGCTAAGTAGGTCCAGTCTAACAAAGAGAAATATTAGGTGATTCAGTTAAAAGAAAAATGGAGACAGCCAGAGGAGAATAAGGAACTTAAAGCTGCAAAAAGTGAGAATGAATTTAGGGAGTCAAATCAAGCGGCTGCATTTTTTTTTGTACAAAACACAACAGCCTGGCTTGGGGATTGGAAAAGATTTCAAATTCAGTTCTCTTTTTAAATAAAACCTGACCTTTCCCCCTTTTTATTTTAAGGAAGATCACGATAAATTGTGCTAATGAAAATTATGAAAAGATAAAGATGACAGGTCGTTCGATACGAAGGCCCAAGGTTTAAAAGTCGAAGCAAAGGGGGCGTCTACAAACTTGAAGCCTGGAGACTTTGGGATTCTCAAATTGTCCTCTGATCATTTTTGTCCTGACTCCTGTTAGCCTTGCGGTGAAATGGAAGAGGGAATCTGGACTTTTGTTGTAGAGTTGTGAGTTTTAACGGACTTGGCAGGGGTGATTCTTGCTTTCTTGGTCCGGCCTTCCAGTGGTCTCTTGTGTTAAACCAAGAGGAAGTTAACACGACACTATGCTGATGGTGCACAAAACTCCGTGCCACCCTTCCTTCTCACACACACACACACACTTTTCCATACACTAAACCTACATTTTGTGTGGTTGCACAATACACTAAGCCAGTGTTTCTGCACAACTGGCCAACTTGAAGAGGGGGTGAACTTTAACTCTTAGAATTCCCCAACCGGCATGCTTTATTAGTCTGTGTGAACTTCCACTCCAAAAATTCCTAACGTGTTGGCTGGAGAATTCTGATAAGCCCATGTATTTTAAAGCATTTAGCCTGGAGAATTCTGGGAATTGAAGTCCATGCATCTTTAGGGAATTCTGGGAGTTAAAGTCCACCGACTGTAAAGCATGCTAAAGAATTCTGGGAGTTGTAATCCATTCTTCTTAAAGCATGCTAGCT
Organism: Erythrolamprus reginae; assembly: GCF_031021105.1. Taxonomy (NCBI): domain Eukaryota; kingdom Metazoa; phylum Chordata; class Lepidosauria; order Squamata; family Dipsadidae; genus Erythrolamprus; species Erythrolamprus reginae. The sequence continues at coordinate 2,563,420 of NC_091957.1, forward strand.
GGGGAATTCTGGGAGTTGAAGTCCATACATTTAAACATGCTGGCTGGGGAATTCTGGGAGTTGAAGTCCATGCATTTAAACATGCTGTGGCGAGGGGGGCGTTTGCCCAGGTTCGCCTGGTGCACCAGTTGCGGCCCTATTTGGACCGGAACTCACTCATGCCCTCATCACCTCGAGGTTCGACTACTGTAACGCTCTCTACATGGGGCTACCTTTGAAAAGTGTTCGGAAACTTCAGATCGTGCAGAATGCAGCTGCGAGAGCAGTCATGGGCTTCCTTAGGTATGCCCATGTTACACCAACACTCCGCAGTCTGCATTGGTTGCCGATCAGTTTCCGGTCACAATTCAAAGTGTTGGTTATGACCTATAAAGCCCTTCATGGCATCGGGCCAAAATATCTCCGGGACCATCTTCTGCTGCACGAATCCCAGCGACCGATTAGGTCCCACAGAGTTGGCCTTCCCCGGGTCCCGTCAACTAAACAATGCCGTTTGGCAGGACCCAGGGGAAGAGCCTTCTCTGTGGGGCCCCCGACCCTCTGGAACCAGCTCCTCCCAGAGATTAGAACTGCCCCCATCCTCCTCGCCTTTCGTAAACTCCTTAAAACCCACCTTTGCCATCAGGCATGGGGGAATTGAAACATCTCCCCCGGGCCTATACAATTATGTATGGTATGCTTGTGTGTATGTTTGCTTTTAATAATGGGGCTTTTAGTGTTTCTTTTAAATTATTAGATTTGTTATATATTGTTTATTATTGCTGTGAACCACCCCGAGTCTACGGAGAGGGGCGGCATACAAATCAAATCAAATCAAATCAAATCAAATAAATAAATAAATAAATAAATAAATGCTGGCTGGGGAATTCTGGGAGTTGAAGTCCATGCATCTTAAAGAATGCTGGCTGGGGAATTTTACAGAGGTCGAAGTCCACCCATCTTAAATTTGCTGGCTGGAATATTCTGGGAGTTGAAGTCCACCCTTCTTAAAGCATGCTGGCTCAGGAATTCTTAAAGTGGAGAAACACTGCACTACTCCTTAAATAAAAACCAAAATTCTATCCTGCCAAAAATTCCTGGTCCAACCAACCCTGTCAACTGCAATCTCTCCTCCCCCAAAAAAGACAGTCACTTACATGCCATGGTCACCGTAGTAGTTGTAAAACTCCATGTGACTGCAGGCTTGTATCCAGCCTACAATCCAGGTCTCCTTTTTGGGCACCGGAGGTAACAGGACCTGAGCCGAAGCGCGGAAATGCGGCGTACGGTATCTCAACACCACACTGGACGACTCGTCGATGTTGGTGGGGACGTGATCAATGGAGGTCTTGATCTCCAGGACGTTGATGCTCTCCCGAAAGCCTTTTGCCTTGCAGCTGATGCTCTGGATACAGCCCATGGCCCAAAGTACCAGCACGATCGCCAGAAGGCACCAACAATCTTCTTCATCGGTCAATTCAAAACTGATATCCATAGGATAGAACACGCATTCTCATTAGAAGACTTGAACCAATCTTTCTGGCAGGCTGAATAAAATCAAATTCTTTTCCCCCCCTAGGGGGTACCATGCCACGGAGTCAAGTCCACGGCTTTTGCTCCAAAGTGGGAAAGATGGGAGTCCAATAATCCACTTTTGCTTGGTGGTTGTTGGTGTTTTTTTTGGTGTGTGTGTGTGTGTAAAGACCGTTTGCAGCTGGATTCGATTCCCTGATCGGTGAGTTGCAATCAACCGGCCTTATATTTCTTTTGATATATTTCTTTGGGGTTTTCTTTCTCTTTCTCTTCTGGTTTTAATCTTTTAAAACAAGATGAAGGCGAAGAATAAATACCTCTCTTTCATCTCTGGGTTCTAACTTCTCTGTGACGACTTCAAGTTTTCGCTTCCTGGGGGAGATTCATTCATAACTTCCCTTTCGAGAAAGCGAGAAAAAAAAAGCATTATCTGGGTTTGTTTTTGAAACAGTCAAAAGGATTTTTTTTAAAACATCACCCAAATTGGTAAATTTTGGTATATTTAACCTATTATCTCTCCCTCCCCCCCCTCTTTTTATTGTAACCCATTGTCTCTTATTTATCTCATTCTTCAGCTGCCGAAAAACATTTCCCCCTTAAAACGGGGAAAAAAACCAGCATTCAAAAACAGCTCAGTAAATAGTCACAGATTTCTGGCCCTTGTAGATTTATTTATTATGAAATTCATATGCTGCCCATCTGGCCAAGTGGCGACTCTAGGCAGCTCACCACGAGTAATAACTATTAAATATAAATAAATATTAGCAAATGAATTAAATGAAAATTAAATAATTGAGGTTCACTGTTTTGTAACTATAATGGAAAATAAGAGATGAGCGCCAAGTGGAGATATTAGGAAATATATATATCAGCATACAGTATATATATCGAGTCCATGGAGAGGGGTGGCATACAAATCCAATAAATAAATAAATAAATAAATGAGTGAGTGAGTGAGCGAATGAATGAATGAATGGATAAATAAATAAATGAATGAATGAATGCAGTACCTAACTCCTGGCTTAAAACTTGCCAGAACCATGAGATGAGTGGCAAAAGCATAAGATAGATAGATAGATAGATAGATAGATAGATAGATAGATAGATAGATAGACAGACAGACAGACAGACAGACAGACAGACAGACAGACAGACAGACAGACAGACAGACAGAGACAAATAAATAGGTGGGTGGATGGGTGGGTGGATGGATAAGATAGATATAATAAATTAAATTTTAGGGGATATATAGAGAAAACAGAGATAGAATTGATGATTGATGATGAATGATACATAGTAGACAAAAGAGAGAGAGGGGACAGAAAGATGAGAGAGAGAGAGAGAAAGAAAGAAAGAAAGAAAGGGGGGGAGGGAGGGAGGGAGAGAGAGAGAAATTTGGGCCACAATCAATAAAGGCTGCTAAAACTTACCATCCAAAGTCCAGTTTTAACTCTCCAGATCTGTCAATACTAGTTTTCAAGATAGGTCATAATTTGTTAAGAGTGGAGGTTACAATGGCTGTTTTAAGCTGCCTTAGTGGGGCCAATCAAGACATTCTTGAGGCCTCCAAAGAGTTCTTAAGTTAATAGACACATCTGTCCTTCCTTCCTTCCGTTTGTAGATTTCTTTAGTCACATCCGCAAAATGGTAGGCAGGGCAAAAAACATATAAGAGAATGGAAGTGAAAGGACCTCTCAGAGCCTCTCAAGAGCCATTAATTCAGACTTTAGCTCACTCCTGACCCAGGATGGTATCTTGTCAGGGTCTCAAGCTTTTACTCACCTTTGGATAGGAATACAGTAATTGTAACCACGGTCTTTTTTCAACCTTTCCAGAGATTCCAAAATATCCAGCTTCCTCACCCCACCAGCCGACGATTCCCCCCCACCCCACCCCAAAAAACGGCATTTAAAGGCTCACTGAAATCTACCCACCTAATCTCCCACGCGTTCTCCTCCAAAAGCGAAGTCGGGGTGCTTGGAAGGCCAGCCGGAAAAAGTTTGATTTCAACTTTTCTCTCGTGGGTTGTTGGGGGCTTTTTTTGTGTGTGTGTGATGTTGCCGTCGCGCGTTTGGGACCCCTTCTCTCTCCTTCTCTGGCGGGTTCTGGGTTTGCTTGTTGTTGTTGTGGGTTTTTTTTCCTGCCCTTCTGTCTCTTTCTCTTTCTTCAACCCACCCCCCGGGTCTGAGGCTCCTGCGCTGGCTCCCCACCGTCGTCTGCTGGGCGTCCTAGTGTGTCCCCGGCGCCGCCGCCCGCTTGCGCATCAATCGCGCCTTTGGTGACCTCGCGGCGCACCTCACAATCGCCTCCCGCCACGTTCTCCCCCCACCCCCGCGGAGGGGCCCCCACCTGAAAGAGGCGCCGGGGTGGGGGGGAGGCGGCCCCGGGGCCAGCAGCCGTGCTAGGGCTCCGCTGGCGCCTCCTCTTCCTCGCCCTCCGTCTCCCTCTGCGCGTCTCCGCGTCCTTCCCAGCCGGCCAACGCCGCAGCTGGGAAGCCGCAGCCGGCGCGCTCTTCCTCGCCTCCTCTTCCTCGCTGCCTCCAGCCTCTGCCTCGCCGCTGCCGCCTTGCAGCGTCTGTCCAGCCCCCGGCGGCGGCGCAAGGAAGCCGGGCGCAAGGAAGCGAGGACCCGCGCGCGCCGGTGCGTCTCCTGCTCCCCGTTCGCCTTGCGGCCGCCTCTTGCCGGGGCGCGGAGAGGGTCCTCGGCGGCGCGGGGCGGGCAGTTTGCCTGGCTTGGCTGGCTCGTCCCTCTGCTACCCTTCATCCAGCCCCGAGCAGCCTCCTCCTCCTCCTCCTCCTCCAGCTCCTGGGATCTCCAAACGGCCTCGTTTTGGCAAGCTTTTTTGCGCACCGACCTCGCCACCTCCCGCTGTTTTTCAAGGCTGCTGGAGAGGAGGAAAGCGCCCGGACGAGCAGGTCGTCTGCAGGGCTGCCCCCACCTTTTGGCCACCTTCCCCGCCCCCCAAGGGAGAGAAAGGACCGGCCCCTTCTTTTCCCAAGGAGCAGCCCGCGCGTCTGCCTTGGATCCGGAGCCGCCTTCCGCGCAAAGGAGGTAGTGGCGGCGGCGGCGGCGGCGCCCCGTTCTTCCCAGCCGCGCGCTAGGCAGGTGCGCGCCGCAATCCTGACGCGCGGTTGGCCTTCGCCTCGCCTTCTCTTTCTTCGGGAGACAAGGGATCGGGCCGGCACTTTTGCGCCCCTGTTTGCAACGCCTCGCCGGCTTTCCCTGCCCGCCTCCGCTAGGCGGGCAGCGGGCAAAGAGGCGAGTGGTGTGTGTGGGGGGGGGGGGGGGGTGAAGGGCAGGAGTTTGGAGCTCCCGTCTTCGTGGGCTGCACGGGCGACCAAACTTTTGGAAATGGGAAAAAATATCCATCATCCATCCATCCATCCATTCTTCCTTCAAGGTCCCTTCCAACTCTGTTATTCTGTTTTTGTCTCTATCTATCTATCTATCTATCTATCTATCTATCTATCTATCTATCTATCTATCTATCTATCATCTATCTATCTATCATCTATCTAAATTATCTAATTCATTAATCTCTCCCCCTCCAACTCTAACTCATTCTCCCTCTCCAATTCTCCCCCCTCTTTCTCCCCAATTCTGTCTCTCTCCAATTATCTAATTCATTCTCTCTCTCTACCCCCCATACTCTTCCTCCCCCCTCTCTCCCTCTCCTCCCTCTCCAATTATCTAATTCATTCTCTCTCTCCAGTTCTCCCTCTCTCCAATTCTCTAATTCATTCTCTCTCCAATTATTTATCTCTCCCTCCTTCTCTCTCTATCTCTCCAATTCTCTCTCTCCAATTATTTATCTCTCCCTCCTTCTCTAACTCTCCAATTCTCTCTCTCTCTCCAATAATTTATCTCTCCCTCCTTCTCTCTCTATCTCTCCAATTCTCTCTCTCTCTCCAATTATTTATCTCTCCCTCCTCTCTCTATCTCTCCAATTCTCTCTCTTTCTCTCCAATTATTTATCTGTCCCTCCCTCTCTCTCTCCAATTATCTAATTCATTCTGTGTGTGTGTGTCTGTGTGTGTGTGTGTGTCTCCTACTTCAGGGCCTCTCATATTGAGCAGGTTGTCCTATCCTCTTTGGCAACTTGATAGGTGCAGTCCGTCCTGAACGCCAACCCGGCGCCCCCCTCTGGGCTGTGTGCCCTGACGCGGAGTCCCGAAGAGAAGGGCTGCCAACACCACCACCACCACCCCCGTCCGTCCGTCCCTCCCCCCATCTCCAAACTGCAGCACTTTTCAAAGCGCCTTTCAAGTTTGAGGAATGCTGGGTATTGTAGTTTTAATCCCCCCTTTCGCCTCCCCTCCATCACCCTTGGAGAATAAACCTTGTTATATTTTGTGTTGGTGTAGTTGCTTTTTGCCTCCCAAGTTGAGGCTGGGTCCTAGTGCCCCAGGAGTTGGCCTGCTTGACCTTGGCCCAATTCCATCTCTTGATGGACTGTTGGCAGGAAGCAATGCGAGCTAAAAGGCTATTTCTCTCCACCACCACCTAGGATTCAGAGTGACCTGGAATGGTAGCTTAAGGTCTTCTGGATCTTGGCGATAAACTGGTGTGAAGCATAGGAGCCAGGCTGGAATGTGGTGGTTGAGATAAGAAGAGAAAGAGAGAGAGAGAGAAAGGAGGGAGAGATGGAGAGAGGGGGAAGAGGAAGAGAGAAAGGAGGGAGAGATGGAGGGGATTGCTTCTCTCGTTGGTTCTATATCTATCATCACTATTTATCTATACTCTCTCTCTGTCTACCTATCCTCCATGTTTCTATCTATCATGTGTCTATCATCTATCTATCTATCTATCTATCTATCTATCTATCTATCTATCTATCTATCTATCTATCTCTATATCTATCTATCTATCTATATCTATCTATATCTATCTATCTATCTATCTATCTATCTACCTATCATCTATCTATCTATCTATCTATCTATCTATCTATCATTATCTATCTACCTATCATCTATCTACCTGTCTTTCTGTCTGCCTGTCTGTCTACCTACCTACCTACCTATCTATCATCTATCTGTCTATTTATCATTATCTACCTATCATTTACCTGTCTGTCTTTCTGTCTTTCTGTCTGTCTACCTACCTACCTACCTACCTATTTACCTACCTATCTACCTATCTATCTATCTATCTATCATCTATCTATTTTAACAACAGTCTGGATAGAACTGTTTTAGCTGGATAGAACTTTAAGCAACATACACTCTAAGCCCGCAGAAAGGTTACTGTAAAACAGGAAGAAGAATACAGCACAAGAGGATTTCCCCATTCCATACTTGGATTTTCCCCTCTGTTTCCCGAAGAACATTTTACAGGTTTTTCTAACGGTCTATGGGGACAGGAGAGCGTCACATCTTTCTGTGATCTGGGTCGGAAATGATTTAAGCCTCTACAGCCAATCTCTGAAATAGTTTGTTCTCCCAATCACAACAGGATTTTATTCTATTTTATGGTTTTTTTGTAATACGACAGCCTGGAGATTACAGCTCTAATCCAAAATATGGAATTGAAACCTGGTTTCTTATAATCCTCCTCCCTCCCGCCGCCTTTATTCCTCCAACTCTACCGACTAACTTGGTTTCGGGGCGTTGAAAGGAACTCGTTCAAGGTGCTAAAATAGACTCGGGCCAAGAGATCGTATTGCAGGATCAAAATAGACCCAGGCCACAGCCGTGACAGCTTGTCTCCATCACTTTGGAAACCTGAACTGGAAAGAGCGACAGGCGAGACAAACCCGGTTTATGGGGCCGGCTCTGTGTAGAAACAACAATGAGGAAGCCATGCTAGAAGAGGCCTGTTACACCTTCATTGCGGGAAAAACTTCCAGAGCCATTGACGAGTTTCCAAACATGCAGAATTACCTGTTTATGGATAGGATTGATTCTTTATTCTTTCTTTATTGGCCAAGTGTGATTGGACACACAAGGAATTTGTCTTTGGTGCAGGTGCTCTTGGAGGGGGAGGGGGGAGCAGGGAAAATCTTAAACCTAAAATAAAGAACAATGAAAATGCTATAATAGAGTAAGCCAGGAGTTGGACTAGAAGACCACCAAGGTCCAACTCTGTTATTCTATTCTATTCTATTCTTTCCAATCCAATACAGTGGTACCTCTACTTACGAACTTAATTCGTTCCGTGACCAGGTTCTTAAGTAGAAAAGTTTGTAAGAAGAAGCAATTTTTCCCATAGGAATCAATGTTAAAGCAAATAAGGCGTGCGATTGGGGAAACCACGGGGAGGGTGGAGGCCCTGTTTCCTCCCAGGAGATTCCTAGAGAGGCCCCACGGAGGATTCTCTCCGCCTTTTCTGACCCTGTTTCCTCCCAGGAGATTCCTAGAGAGGCCCCATGGAGGCTTCTCCCTGCCTTTTCTGGTTACAGTTTCGGAGGCTTGGGTTTGTAAGTGGAAAATCTTGAACAACCGGTTCTTATCTGGAAAAGTTCATAAGTAGAGACCTTTCCATTCCATTCTATTCTATTGATTCCAATATTCTATTTTATTCTATTGATTCCAATATTCTCTTCTCTTCCAAAATTCTCTTCTCTTCTCTTCTCTTCTCTTCTTCCCTTCCCTTCCCTTCCATTCTATGAACTCATGGCCTCCCACAACACTTAAAGATCCAAACAGTTTTGAGTGCAGAGGATCAGCCTGGAATTCTCTTGGCCCCTCGGATGATCTCTTGAGGGTCAGGATGAAATCTGGGGAGGGGAACGTTTGGTGCATTCATCCCAACGGTCCACCTGCCTACCAAAATAGCTCTTCTCCTGGGTTGACCACAAAACCCATCCAGCAGAGCGGTTTTCACAGGGCAAACTCAAAAAGAGAACAGAAGGAGGGGGAAAAAGCTTTTGCCAGATTTGAATAAATTGTGCAGGTGCAGTTACTCAGCATTGACCTGAGCTGGTGAATTAGATGTGTGAACACAATCCAAATGTGTCAACAGTTCGTATCTGCACCTTGAAATCATAAGGCTGCTTGGCAGAGTCATTTCCTTTCTTTCTTTCTTCCTTCCTCCCTCCCTGCCCCATTCTTTCCTTCTTTCTGCTTTTCCTTCCTTCTTCTCTCTTCCTCCTTTTCCTTTCTTCCTCTTTTCCTTCTTCCATTCCTCTCCCCCACTTCTCTTTTCCCTTCCTTCCCTCTTTCCCTCTTCTTTACCTGCCCCTTCCTTCCTTCCTTCCTTCCTTCCCGTCTTTCCGCTTTTCCCACCCTCCCTTCTTTTCCTTTCTTCCTCTTTTCCTTCTTTCATTTCTCCCCCCTCTCTTCTCTTTTTCCTTCTTTCCTTCCTTCCTTCTTTCCTTCCTTCCTTCTTTTCCTTCCTTCCTCCCTCCCTCCCTCCCTGCCCCATTCTTTCCTTCTTTCTGCTTTTCCTTCCTTCTTCTCTCTTCCTCCTTTTCCTTTCTTCCTCTTTTCCTTCTTCCATTCCTCTCCCCCACTTCTCTTTTCCCTTCCTTCCCTCTTTCCCTCTTCTTTACCTGCCCCCTTCCTTCCTTCCTTCCCGTCTTTCCGCTTTTCCCACCCTCCCTTCTTTTCCTTTCTTCCTCTTTTCCTTCTTTCATTTCTCCCCACTCTCTTCTCTTTTTCCTTCTTTCCTTCCTTCTTTCCTTCCTTCCTTCTTTTCCTTCCTCCCTCCCTGCCCCTTTCCTTCCTTCCTTCCTTCTTTCTGCCGTTCCTTCCTTCCTCTTTTCCTTCTTTCATCCCTCCCTTCCCCTCTTCTCTTTTTCTTTCCTTCTTTCCTTCCTTCCTTCCCCCACTCCTTTCCTTCTCCCTCTTTCCCTTTCTTTATGGACAAAACTGCTGCTTGATAGGAAAAATCAGCAGATGAGATTTCCCCTCCCCCATCAACACCCCTCCCCTTTTCCATTCATATTTTATTTAAAAGCTGCAATGGGAATAACTCCAAACCAAAAACCCAAAAACCAAAGCAGGGGGGGAGGAAATATAGCTGCAAAAACCTCTCTTCCCTTCTCTGGCCCTTCATCAGCTTGCTGGCAGCTGGGGGGGAAGAAGCATCCCCTCACTGCCTCCCCCTGACAGCTGCTCTCCAACCCCCTCCCCCTCGACTCCAGAACCCATTATCCCAGCCCCCATCAGCTGGGGAGGATGGGATCCGCAGCCCCCTGGAGCCCCCAAAGGGCATCAAGGGCCGTGGGGCAGTTGCAAAGGGAGCCGAGGGGCCTTTGCATCCTTTGTAATCACCCCAGCGAAGAAACAGTTGAAAAAATCCTTTGGCTTGATCGTCCGCCCTCCTTCGACTTCCACCCATTGGATGCCCAGGCTTTGCTCAGGTGCCCGAGTGGCTAATTTAGCTGTCAATGATTCCCCACTCCTCCCTCCTCCTTCCCTCCTTCCTTCTCCTCCTCTTCCAAGCTTGGTGGGCTTGGAAAGCCAATGTTTATGGCCATCGAAGGGTTCCCCCCCCCTATCAGCGGACGACTCTATATTTAGAGTTTTGGGCAGCTTCCCAACCTCATGACTTTTGAGGAGGGGGATGCCGAGGCTACCCCAGGGGCTTAAGTGGGAGAGAGAGAGAAGCGAGGGAGGGAGGGGGCTTCCCTTCCAGGGCTGAATTCCCCCCCCTCTACCCCTTTTAGAGAGACTAACGTGCCACCATGCCAGCCGTTTCCAGCCGAGCCAGGGCCCGGGATAGGAACAATGCCTTGAACCGGGCCGAATTCCTCTCCCTCAACCAGCCTTTGAAAGGCGCCCAGGAATCTCGGAGTCTCCCCCGGAGGGGGAACAGCCAAGGGGGGCCTGCCCCACCCCAGAGCGAGGGGTCCAAGGAGCAACGGCCATCTCAACAGCAGCAGCTGCCGGAAGAAGATTGCATGCAACTCAACCCAACTTTCAAAGGCATCGCCTACAATTCCTTGCTGGCTATTGACATCTCCTTCTCCAAGCGCTTAGGGGTCTGTGCCAGCAACTCGGCGTCCTGGGGCAATGCCCGCTCTATGGTCAACCTCATTGGCATCACCGGGCATGGTATCCCTTGGATCGGAGGCACCCTTATCTGCTTGGTCAAAAGCAGCACCCTGGCTGGGCAGGAAGTTCTCCTCAACCTCCTCTTAGGTAAGTCGGTTGAGAATTTATTCCCTGGACCATCCCCAGAAATTCTGTCATTCTCCTTGTTTTCTTATCGATCCCACTCAATTCATCCTAGATGGTGAAATTCCACAATTGTCAACGTTTTCCCCTTTTCATCCCACTCAATCCTCTTGGGTGAAATTCTATAATCTTGTTGTTTTTCCTATTTATCCTACACAATTCACGCTATGAAATGAGATTTGATAATTTTGTTTTTCCTGATTCTCCTAGGCAGTTAATCCCGTACGGTGAAATTCCACAATTGTCACTGTTTTTCCCCATTTATCCTACTCAATCCTCTAGGATGAAATTCTATAAATTTCTTGTTTTTCCTATTTATGCTACACAATTCACGCTATGAAATGAGATTTGATAATTTTGTTTTTCCTGTTTCTCCTAGGCAGTTAATCCTACATGGTGAAATTCCACAATTGTCACTGTTTCCTATTTTTCTTACTCCCTTATCTTCCTCATCTTAACCCCTCACTGCTGATATATCCACTGATATATCCATCCTAAGATAAAATGCAGGAAATAATATAAGGGCAGACTAGATGGACCATGAGGTCTTTTTCTGCCGTCAGTCTTCTATTATTATTATTATTATTATTTATTGGATTTGTATGCCGCCCCTCTCCAGAGACTCAGGGCGGCTAACAGCAATAATAAAACAGTATACAATAATAATCCAATACTAAAAACGATTAAAAAACCCATTAATATAAAAACCAAACATACATACAGACATACCATGCATAAAATTGTGAAGGCCTAGGGAAAAAGAGGATCTCAATTCCTCTATGCCTGATGGCAGAGGTGGGTTTTAAGTAGCTTACAAAAGGCAAGGAGGGTGGGGGCAATTCTAATCTCTGGGGGGAGTTGATTCCAGAGGGCCAGGGCCGCCACAGAGAAGGCTCTTCCCCTGGGTCCCGCCAAGCGGCATTGTTTAGTTGACGGGACCCGGAGAAGACCCACTCTGTGGGACCTAACTGGCCGCTGGGATTCTATGTTTCTGTGTTTCACTGCATTATTTGTCTGTCTGTCTGTCTATCAAATTTATAAACCACCCCTTTTCTGACGGACTCAGGGCAGCCCACAACAATATAATAATCACAAAAGTTAAAAACACCCCAAAATACATGTTAGAAAAATGAATACAAAATTTTAAACCTGATATAAACAAATATACAACCATCCGTCATTCATACTACAGGTCGGACAATCGTTCAACAGCACCAGGCCTGCTGTCATGTGTGTTTTCAAACTTTTTGAAATTGTTTGTTAAGAAAATTATTATTTTCAGACTCAGTTCTTCATCTGTGAAATGGGTACGGTACTAATCAAACCAAAATCTTGAGAATACTCTAGCAGCAGAGATCACTGGCAAAGCCAGAAGCGAGCAAAAATTCATATGGTACTTCAATTCTGGTAGAATTCAACGAATTCTCGGGGAACACAAGTTTGATGTTTCTGGAACTATCCCACGTTCCTCTCTCACAATCCTGTGGCTTGCAAATAAATTCAGCCCAAGGTCTCGTCAGCAAGTAGGCCCAGAGAGAAGCAAACTTCCAAACCAGGTGGGAAAACATTGTTTTAAATACCGTTCACGGCCATGGGATGCCGAAATTTCATTTGGTTCAAGGAAAAGTGGGGTTTTGATTGAGATACATCTGTCGAACCTCCGTTTTCAGGGGTAGTATACCAGGAAATGTATTCATCTCCAAACTAAAATGGGAGGAAGCTCACCAGTCTGCAGATAAATTTCTCAGAATGTCAATTCTTCCAGACAGGACAAATCAGGCCTGAGAATCTAGGTTTCTCCAGAACATTTCAGAAGGGAAGATTTTAAAACATACCTCTGTGATTCTGTCAGCCTGACAAGACCCTTGGAGAAACTATTATTTTATTTATTTATTTGCATCCGCCTTAATTTTTTTTACAAATAACTCCAGGCGCCTGACCTAGCCGACTCCGGGCACCTTCCTTCTCCTATGCTTAAGATGGGACTAGAACTCACCATCACCTGGTGATTGACCCAAAGTCTCCTAGCTGTTTTTCATGCCTAAAATGGGACTAGAACTCACCATCTCCTGGTGATTGACCCAAAGTCTCCCAGACATCTTTCATGCTGAACACACGACTAGAACTCCCTGTCTCTTGGTGATTAATCCAAAGTCACCCAGCTGGTTTCCCATTCTAAAGTGGGACTAGAACTCACCATCTCCTGGTGCATTGGCCCAAATTCATCCAGCTGGCTTTCCTGCCTAAAGCGAGACTAGAATTCACCCGTCTCCTAGTTTCTGCCCTGGTGCCTTAACCCCTAGGCCGAACTGCCTCCCCGTTATCTTCCAAGTCTCCATATTTTCTCCTTTAGGACCCCAAGGATGAAGAAATAGATAATATTTTGGTGAGGAAAGGGTTTTGAAAACACTATGGGGAGCACTCCATTCTTGTGAATGTAAAATAATAGAAATGTATGTTCATTAACAAGGCATTCGGTAAACCAAATCTACCTGTAATGGAGCTGTCATCAATTTGAGTCTTTTTTTTTTCTTTAAAAGGGTTGGAATCATTGTTGAGTTGCTCCAGTTGTGCTGAAGGTAGAAAATAAAGTACTTGTCTTGCCTATAAATCTTTAGGTTTGCCTATTTGTAATATTTGTATGCCATGTGCCATATTTGTAATATGGCAAATGATTTAGCTTTTATAGATAAATGGTCAAAGCAATGGAAAGTGCAGTTTAATGTTTCCAGATGTAAAATAATGCACTTGGGGTAAAGGAATCCTCAATCAGAGTAGTTCTGTGTTAGCAAAAACTTCAGAAGAGAAGGATTTAGAGGTAGTGAGTGCAGTCAGGCGATAGGGAAAGCAAGTCGAATGCTTGGCTGCATAGCTAGAGATATAACAAGTAGGAAGAGGGAGATTGTGATCCCGCTGTATAGAGTGCTAGTGAGACCCCATTTGGAATAATACTATGTCCAGTTCTGGAGACCTCACCTACAAAAAGAGATGGTTCAAATTGAACGGGTCCAAAGACGGGCTACAAAAATGGTGGAAGGTCTTAAGCATAAAACTTATCAGAAAAGACTTCATGAACTCCATCTGTAGAGTCTGGAGGACAGAAGGGAAAGGGAGGGACATGATTGAAACATTTAAATACGTTAAAGGGTAAGATAAGGTTCAGGAGGGAAGTGTCTTTAATAGGAAAGTGAACAGAAGAACAAGGGGACACAATCTGAGATTAGCTGGGGGAAAGATCAGAAGCAACAGTGAGAAAATATTATTTGACTGAAAGTGTAGTAGATGCTTGGAACAAACTTCCAGCAGACGTGGTCGGTAAATCCACAGTAACTGAATGGGATAAACATAGATCCATCCTAAGAGTCTACAGAGAGGGGCAGCATACAAATCTAACAAATAAATAAATAAATAAGATAAAATACAGGAAATAGTATAAGGGTAGACTAGATGGACCATGAGGTCTTCTTCTGCCATCAATCTTCTGTGTTTCTATGTGAATCTAATCTAAACTGGCAGAGGGTCAGAAAGATGGAGAAGCCAAAAAAAGTACGGTGCATATGCAAATTGTTTCCCAAAGACAATCCAAGGCCTCGAAGGACGTGGAGAGGGGTTTTTGTTGCAAGATTGGAGGCTGAGTTGCTCAAAAAATAAATATTCCAGCATGGCTAGGCGGCCTCGCCTATGAATATTTCAGGACTCCGTCCTGCTCTAGCAACGAAGCAGCTCTATGTGTGTGCCTGCGTGTGTGTCTTTGAGCAACATGTAGGAAGAAGGCCTTTGACTCAACACTTCCTATCTTTAAAAAAGATAAGGGAGGGATTCATGAAGGTTAAGAGGTTGCAACAATTTTTGCACCGGGCCGGGGCGACTTAAAGCTTTTCTAACCAAGCGCCCCAAACATATCTCGCTTTAAACAATCGGAGTGTTTCCTGTTTTGCAAAGAATTCTGCTTTGTATTTATAAAACAGCCTTCTGAGAAAAAAAATCCAGCACAACCAGTGAAGGCTGTTTATATATATATACATCTATGATAACTGCCACTAAATTATCTATTCAGAAAGATGGAACGATTTGGCAATACCAAACTTACTGAAACTGCGAGAGGGATTGGTCTGATTACAGAGACAGCTCATCCACCTTTATCAAAGATTGGGAAAGCCCTTTAGACTTTTGGGGGCAAAAAAAGGAGGGGGCAAGAAATGAACTTGTGATTTATGATTTGGTTGACTAAGCAGGATAGATTATAGGAGAGGATCCGGGTTCAACCAGAGACAGGAAGAAGTTAAAATATGCCCTCTACTGATAATTGCTTGGGAGAAAATTGGGAAACACTTATTTCTATCTTTTTTTAATGCCTTTTCTTTTCTACTTTTCTTCATTTTTAGCTTTTTCTTTGACTTCCTCCTTTCTCTTCCTTTTTTTCTTTGGTTTGTACTAATTCTTACTATTGTAAATGATAGAAAGAGATAAGGTAGATACAGACAATAGATAGACCGAAATAGAGGTAAGAAGGTAAATGATAAAACAGATGGAAAATACCGTATGTAGACAGACAGACAGACAGATTAGATGGGAGAGGGAGGGAGGGAGAAATGGATGGATGGATGGATGGATGATATGTGGATGGTTAGAAAGAAATAAAAAGAGAGATATAGATATACAGTTAGATAGACAGGCAGGCAGATAGACACATAGGTACACAGATAGATAGATATTAGAGACAGTGGATGAACTGATGGATGGATGGATGGATGTGTAGATGGATGGATAGAGATTAGAGAGAC